>NC_073388.1:6695232-6910232 GCF_028641065.1 Leucoraja erinaceus
CGTACATGTTAAACTTCGTCAAATTTCAGCTTATCGCTTGGAAAATTTCATGGTCAAAGCGTTATACCATCCGCCACAGTCCTCCGAACGAAACTAAATTGGCAAGAGAACCCAGCCGCACACACTCCACCGACTGCGTAATAAATCTCCCTCACATAATTACGAGCAGACTGAAATTTAAAGGATAAAATCCAATAATTAATGACACACAAAATCAAGCCAAATGGCCACTACAGCAGGGAGAGCTGTTAGAAGTTTATAATAATTATGAGAAGCATATATCACAATCGCAATAATACTTTATTAGCCAAGTATGTTTTGCAACATACGAGGAATTTCATTTGCCAAGTCAGTCATACAAATAAAAAGCACCAGGACACACAAATTCCATTTTAACATAAACATCCACCAGAGTGACTCCTCCACATTCCTCACTGTGATGGAAAAAGTTCAATCTCTTCCCTTTGTTCTCCCGCGGTCGGGGGCTTTGAGCCCTCCGTTGACGGGACGATCTTGAGTCCCGTAGACTTCGGCGTTTTGGGCCCTCCGCGTCGGGGCGGTGGGTCCCACAGGTAGACAGTTCAAATCATTTCTGCAGGAGAGAAAAATCAAATACTAGAGGGCATAGGTTAAAAGAGTGGGGTTTTCTTTGTGGCCGGGAGAGTGGCGAGTGCTTGGAACATGACGCTAGAAGTAGCGGCGGAGGAAGTTATGATCTTGGCACTTTAAGAGACCCTTTGGATAGGCAAATGGCACATTTCTCCCTGTGACTGCGTGGGTTTCCTCCGGGTGCTCCGGTTTCTTCCCACACTCCAAAGACGTACAGGTTTATAGGTTAAATGTGTAGGAAGGAACAGCCGATGCTGGTGTACACCCAAGATAGACACAAAAAGATGGAGTAACTGAGCGGGCAATGCAGCATCTCTGGCGAGAAGGGACCCAAAATGTCACCTATTCCTTTTCTTGGGAGATTCTGCCTGTCCGCTGAGTTACTCCGGCTTTTTGTGTCAATCTTCAGGTTTGTAGGTTAATTGGCTTCAGTAAAAATTGTAAATTGTTCCTAGTGTGTAGGATAGTGTTAATGTACGGGAGATGATGGCTGGTCGGTGCGGACTTGTTGAGCCAAAGTGCCTGTTTCTACACTTTATCTCCATAAGACTAAGAGTCTAATGTGAAGGAAATATGAAATATGTTGGAATAGTCGATAATATGAGAAGAGAAGCTACATAATGCCCTCTGGACTGGTCCAGCAAGCCCCTTAAGAAATAGACGCAGGAGTAGGCCATTCGGCCCTTCAGTCCAGCACCACCATTCAATATGATCATGGCTGATCATCCAGAATCAGTACCCCGTTCCTGCTTTCTCCCGATATCCCTTGATTCCGTTAGCCCGAAGAGCTACTGTGAATGAGCAGCAGAGCAAGAAATTAGCATTAAGGGCCTGTCCCACTTGGGCAATTTTTTAGGCGACTACCGGCGACTGGGCTGTCGCCAAACGGTCGCCGGGGAGGCGCCTGAATGGCTGTGCGTCGTCTCCTCAGTCGCCCAAAAAGTCGTAGCGTTTTTCTGGCCGCCACTGGATTTTGAAATGTTCGAACCTTCTCGGAGACAGTCGGCCACCGTGGGCTTGTCGTGGCTTGTCTTCACCTGACGTAGGTGCTGTTGTAGGTTGTCGCCGGTGCTGACTTTGGTGAATTCCGTTGTTGTAGTCGCCGGCAGTCGTCTAAAAAATCGCCAGTGTGGGACAGGCCCTTCAGTGCTGTGCTTGCCAACAATGTATTGTCAGCATCCACTGCTTATTTTGACCCTCAAATTGATAAAGTCATGTTAATGTGGCGATCTAAGCCGAAATAACGGTAATTAACGGTGAGAAATGACATGGGCAGGATGGGTGCTGGCTGATTAAAATATAAACAGGAATCCCTGCAAGGCATTATAATAATAGTCGTCAAGGGCCATAAAACAAGACAATAGTTGGCAATCGCGGTGGCGCAGCGGTAGAGTTGCGAGACCCGGCTTCGATCCCAACTACGGGCGCTGTCTGTACGGAGTATGTACGTTCTCCCCGTGACCTGCGCGGGTTTTCTCTGAGATCTTCGGGTTTCCTCCCACACTCCAAAGACGTACGGGTTTGTAGGTTAATTGGCTTGGTAAATGTAAAAATTGTCCCTAGTGGGTGTAGGATAGTGTTAATGTGCGGGGATCGCTGGTCGGCACGGACCCGGTGGGCCGAAGGGCCTGTTTCCGCACAGTATCTCTAAACTAAACTAAACTAAGCTGGCAACAAACATAATGACAAGGCGTTAAGACACACTGGGCTGGAGCAACTCAGCGGGTCAGGCGGCATCTCTGGAGAACATGGAAGTTCGTACTTGTTCCCAGTGGGATTGTGCCTAATATATATAGCAGGGTTGACACCGTGCTGTAGGCATAAACAAAATGTCACTGTACTTGGCTGCACATGACAATGAAGTAGCATTGAATAGGTATGTTACAAAACCTACCTGAATCGTCATTGGGAATCTGCCCACAGCCAGGTCCGCGATTTTGGCGCTGTTTGGAGGGGGCGGGTTTAAAACGCGATTTTTACTAGGCTGTACTAATCGCAGATGTTCAGCCTAGTAAATCATTAACGAAAAATCGCTGCAAGACCCGGTCGCAAAAGGTATTATTAGTTTTATAGGCTTCGATAATATAGTTATGATAGTTTTAAAATTACTGTCTAATTCCGCAACCTCTCGCAGCCCCAGGGTTTCTAAAGCCTCCATTAAAGGTATGTACCTTATTTTTACATTAAATGGGGCATATATATAACCCTATCATCAAGTTATCTATAGCGAGTAGTTCATTTTGGGCTTTTTATATCCCGCAGTATTTTTCTCGGCTTTTGAGGGCACTAATCCAGCGCGATGTGAATGTTCTAAACCAGCGCGTTCACAGGAACCCACTAGAAAGCCGATTTAAATGGGCATTTATTTACAGCAATTGAACACTAAATTCCTTCCATTTGGCCTATAAATTAATGTAAATTAGATATAAAAATGATGTTATATTGTGAATTATTTGTGAATAATCTTTGGACACTTAGGCTATTTAAAAATGTTAATCTTTCCTTAAGAAATGGGCTTTTGACTATCCAAGATCACAGATTTTTTGTAATGTCCATTGAAAATCAATAGGGAACAAGATGCTAATTTCCGAGTATGAAAATGGTCATAACTTTTTTAATACTTGAGATATGAAAGTGAATTTGGTGTCAAATTAAACTTATTGTTAAGCTTTTCTGATGGGATAAATTGCAGACTTGATTCCCCAAAAATCTCAAAATTTTGTAACATTGCACTCTGTGAACCATTTAAAATGTTGGATGGGAAATTGTAGAGGAGGGTCTCGAAACCCTGTTCACAAATACCTTCCTTCCAGAGATGAAACCTGTCCCGCCTTTTACACCAGCATTTTGTGTCTATGTGGATATGGACCAAATGTGGGAAAATGGGGCAAGCTCAGATGGGGCATCTTTGTCGGCATGGACGAGTGGGGCCGAAGGGCCTGTTTTCTTCCTGTGAGGTTCTGGACTCTATGATTATTTTGAACTACAAATTGCGACTTGGAAGATAGGCAGCAGGTGGGTTTTCTCCGGGGGGCTCCTGTTTCTTTCCACATCCCAAAGACGTGCAGGTTTGTAGGTTGAGTAAGACGGAACTGCAGATACCGAAGATAGACAAAACATGTTGGAGTAACGCAGCGGGTCAGGCAGCATCTGTGGGAAGAAAAGAATCGCTTGCGCTTTGGGTCTGAGGAAGGGTTCCGACCCCAAACGCCACCTATTCCTTTTCTCCAGAGATGCTGCCTGGCCCGCTGAGTTACTCCGGGTTTGTAGGTCCATTGTCTGCTGTAGAATTGCCGTTGGTCATAAGGCCATGTGATGGGAGCCTAGTTTTAGGGCATTTGCCCATCAAGTCTCGTTCCGCCATTCAATCATGGCTTTTTATTCCAGACCCCTGCCCTTATCTCCTGTGTCTCCCCATAACCCCTGACATTGGGTATTTGTAATCAAGAATGTATCAGATCTCTGCCTTAAAAATATTCAGGACTTGGCCTCCACAGCCGTCGCGGCAATGGAATTCAAGAGATTCATGGACCCTCTGACTTGAAATTCCTCCTCATCTCCTTCCTAAATGAACCTCCTTTCTGTTCCGAAGTTATGACCTCTAGTCCTAGACTCTTCCCACTAGTGGATACATCCGTGTGTGTGTTTGGAATGAATGAGAAAGTTGTGTAAGATGTGTGGATCTATGTAGCTGACACATATATACAGAGAGAGTTGCAGTTAACATGAGAGAGAACAGGAGCATGATGCCATCGTAAATGTAATCTAATTAAAACAATGCCGGGAGGTATCCATGTGGACAAATCCAATATATTCTTCTCTTTAAGACATGGATTCTTACGGAAAAAATAAGTTCTGCAGTAAATTACACTTAATTCCCCAAAACAATCAAATTAACTGGCACTCTGTGTCTCAATGTTGGCATTATTAAGATTTAAATCTCCAAAACCCTGTTGAGCAAAAACCGTTCTTTCAAAGTTGAAACCATCCAGGCCTTTTAACCACCGGGTTTTTGTGTGAATTCTCCTGCTAGTTTGCTTTCAATTGCTCTTCTCTGGATGCTGTTGCATTGATGCCTCTCTGCTGTGATGCTTTCAAGAGAGAGTTAGATAGGGCTCTTAAAAATAGCGGAGTCAGGGGATATGGGCAGAAGGCAGGAACGGGGTACTGATTGGGGATGATCAGCCATGATCACATTGAATGGCGGTGCTGGCTCGAAGGGCCGAAAGGCCTCCTCCTGCACCTATTGTCAATTGTCTATTGTAAAAAAAGTTCATAGGTTCCAGGAGCAGAACTAGGCCATTCGGCCCATCAAGTCTACTCCACCATTCAATCTCGCTTTCACTCTCAACCCCATTCTCCTGCCATCTCCCCATAACCCCTGACAAGTATCAGTCTTGGTGTGGCCCTCTTGGTGAGTCCTAGTTTAAGTCATTGCCAGCTCTCGTTCTGGTTCTTGATGTTTTTATTCACAGACCCCTGGGTTATCTATGTGTCAATGACCAATGACTAAGCAATTGGGTATTTGTAAGGCAGAGAAAGACAGATACTTGATTAGTAAAGGCATCAAGGTTACGGGGAGAAGGCACGAGAATGGGGTTGAGAGAGAGAGATGGATCAGCCATGATTGAATGGTGGTGTAGACTCGATGGGCCAAATGGCCTGCTTCTGTTCCTATGACCTATGAACATGACCCAAAAGGTACATCTGATATTCCAAGGCATTGTGTCACCTACAATTATGTTGCAAAGCCACAGATGGGTTTACACAATGGAAAGACTATATTTTAGTCGTTGTTGGTTTAAGTATAACTAATGTTCTGGCTAGAAGACTGGAACTAGAAGTGAGATTTGTGACATTAAAGGGGCTGTCCCACTTGGGCGACCAAATCTTCAAGTTTAGAAGAGTGTCTTCGACCTTCAAACTCGCAGCATGGTCGACACGTGGTCCTGGGAGGTCCTATGAGGTCGCTGGAACTCTCCTTCATGCTCGAGGGAAGTTCCCGAATACTCGCGGCCTCAGCTTGGTTGCGGAAAACTTTTCAGCATGTTGAAAATTTTTCTGCGAGTAAAATTTGGTTCGGCATGGTTCTTTTGAACTCGTAGTGGAGTGGGGTCGCTATGTAGTTACATGTAGTCGAGGGCAGCCGTAGGCAATCTCCTTTGCTGACCGGGCATTTTAATTGGCACATTGGGGTTTTCAGTACTAAGGGAAACCTACCGGTAGGTTAAATGCCCGCTAAGCTTAATTAAACTTCTTTAAAGTGTCTCCACACTCCCCCCCCCCCCCCCCCTTTCTCCCCCCTTCTACTCTTCTTCTTCTCCCCCCCCCTTCGCTCCCCTTTGCTCCCCTTCGCTCCCTTTTCCTTTCGCTCTCCTTTTCTCCCCTTCTATCCCCTTCTCTCTCCCCCTCTCTCTCCAACAGACTTTCCGACTTACCGTACGTACACTGTGCACCTTCCTCTTCATCGCGCATGTGAATTTCAGACAGCGCTCCCCCGCTTTCCCTGGCCCCCGCCTTTGCGATGTGTTTGTGTGTGCAGTCAGTTAATCCAGCTCACGGTTTCAACGCGGACGGTCGATCCAGCTCGAGGTTTTCCAGGCGAGTGCCCTCGAGCTTGAAGGTCGAAGACACTCTTCTTAAATCGCGGATTAGGTCGCCCAAGTGGGACAGCCCCTTTACATAGACAAACATAGAACAGTACAGGAAGAGCACTTTGGACAATGATGTCCATGCAGATCATTATGCCAACATAACCTAATCCCCTCTGCCGACACATGATCCTTACCCTACCTATCCCTGCATATCTATGTGCCCATCAAAAAATCTCTTAAACACCACCAAAGATCCTATAGGATCTTTGAACACCACTATCGTATCTGCCTCCACCTCCACCCCTGGCATCATCTGTGTGTGAAATCAAAAATCTTGCTCCGCACATCTCCTTTTAACTTCACCATAATGTGTTGGACAGGTATGTGGATTGGAGAGGTTGAGAAGGATATGGGTCAAGTGCGAGCAGGTGGGACTGGTGTAGATGGGCCATTTTGGTCGGCATAGGCAAGTTGGGCCGAAGGGTCCGTTTCCACGCTGTATAAAAAACATTAGGAATTGAGTTATCAAGGTAAATCCAATTAATATTTATACTTTTTTAAAGGGTAGCCAATCTAAATGGGCTACCCTTAATATACGGGGTACTGATTGTGGATGATCAGCCATGATCATAGTGAATGGCGGTGCTGGCTCGAAGGGCCGAATGGCCTACTTCTGCACCTATTGTCTATTGTCTATTGTTGACCCGAAAGGTCACCTATTCCTTTGCCCCAGAGATGCTGCTTGACCCGCTGAGGTACCCCACCATTTTTGTGCCTATCTGACCAAACATGAAGCCTTTGTATTAGGTTAAGGGTCGGTCCCACGAGCATGCGACTCCATGCGGCAAGTGCGACCTAACGTGGTCGCTTGAGCCGTACGGCCTCGCGGGGCCGGTCCCACTTCGATCGCCGGAGCCGTATGGAGTTGCGCGGGGCTCCGAAAAACTGACCGTGTTCAAAAATTCCGGGTGGCAACGGCCTGCCGGCCCACAGCCACCTCGACACCGTACGTACCGCGCGAACTTCCCGCGGACTTCGCTCGCACTTCATGTCACTCACTCAACCTCCGCGCGGCCCCCGCTTCTGGTTAGGTAGCGCTTGCCGCATGGAGTCGCGCTTGCCGCATGAGGTCGCATGCTCCTAGTGGGACAGGCCCTTTATTTAGGCACAGATGAAGATTCTGCATATGACCAATCTTTAAGTTGATTGCAGCATTGGAACAGGTCCACTGAGTTTAAAGAGAATATGGACAGACTATGTACCAAAGGAAAAAAAAATCACATTTCAGTCTTTTGGATTAATCGAGTAGTAAATAGCCTGCCAGCTTCACAAAGGGAACAGTTCTGTTTGACCTATCTCTAATTTTCTTTTGATGAGATACCATTTAAAATGGACTATCATCGTATCTATGACATGGTGGAAGTTTATCCAATTTTCCATTAAAAAAAATTAGTGAAAGACAGTGACTAAATTTAAAAGCCATAGATTAGAAGTACAGAAAACACAAGGATATGATACAAAATAAAAAAAGTTAAGTGCATAGGACAGGTTTGGAGGTATATGGGTCAAACGCAGGCCGGTGGGACTTGTGTAGGTGGGGCATTTGATCGGCGGGGGCAGGTTGGGCCGAAGGGTCTGTTTCCTTGCTCATCACTCTATGAATCTAAGTGGGATAGATCTGTAAATGCTGTGAAATAGCACCAGGGATGTATTTTGATTGCTATTAGCTTATGTGAAGAGACCACTCCAAACTGATGATAGAGTACTTTGGAATTTCAGTGGTCATTATTAACATACTGTAAACGCTTCAGAGAGCCAGAGGTGAAGCTGGCGGGATGTGTGACGGGGTTTAACTAGATTCAACATCTAGTTGGCAGAGAGGAACAGCACAGAAACCGGCCGTTCGGCCCATCATGCCTATGCTTACCTTTTGACCCATTTGGCCCATCACGCCTATGCTTGTCGTTTGACCATCATATACAGGTCCCCCACTCACTCTCCGGCAACTGATTGTCCGGCACCTCCTTTAATCCGGACAAAATTACCAGAGAGCTCTTGGAATACCCGTGTCCGCCAAACTAATTCACTGGGCGAATATATTTTATCGGTCATTTAATTCACAATTCATTGACATTTAATATGTTTTATTTAAGTATCTAGCAGTTTGTGGTGCTTTGGAGACATGGGAAGGGGTATAACTAGTGGGCCAGTTTAGTTTAGTTTAGAGAGACTGATACAGCGTGGAAACAGGCCCTTCGGCCCATCGAGTCTGTGCCGACCAGTGATCACCCTGTACACTAGCAATACCCTACACTCTAGGGACAATTTACAATGTTTATCAAAGCAAAATTAAGCTACCACTTGTGCGACCATGGAGTGTAGGAGGGAAACCAGAGCACCCGGAGGAAACCCACGCGGTCACAGGGAGAAGGTGTAGAACACCATATAGACAGTACCCATAGTCAGGATCGAACCTGGGTCTCTGGCGCTGTAAGGCAGCAACTCTACCGCTGCGCCACCCCGTTGCATCCAGGTGTATTGTTGAATTATTCTTACGTGACCTCTTGTTCCGGCAAAATGGATAATCCGGCAAGACTCTGGAACTGAGGGTGCCGGAAAATTGGTGATGTATCTGTACCAATTTGCACACATTGATCCATATCCTTTATGCTCTCTTTATTTAAGTGCTTGTGTAAGAAAGACTTAACTTATCTGATCTCCCGGTTAGGTAGTCTTAACCTACCGGGTCTCAGGGTGGCCCAGCATTTCAACTCCCCCTCCCATTCCCAATCTGACCTTTCTGTCCTGGGCCTCCTCCATTGTCAGAGTGAGGCCCGGCGCAAATTGGAGGAACAGCACCTCATATTTCACTTGGGTAGTTTACACCCCAGCGGTATGAACATTGACTTCTCTAACTTTAGATAGTCCTTGCTTTCTCTCTCCACCCCCTTCCCCTTCCCAGTTCTCCCACTAGATCTTACTGTCTCCACCTACATTCTATCTTTGTCCCGCCCAAAGATCCTATAGCGGAGCAAGATAGACCACTCCTTCTAAATGCAATGGGCTGATGTGTAGTACGCAACGGAGCGGAACGTGGGCCTTTTTTTCATCCATTTCAGTACCCGACCCGACTCGCAGTGTAATCAACGTTGCGGGGGAACAGTTTGTGTTAATAAATTATAATTCTGAAAATGAGGAGAAGATTTTTACAAAAGAACGTTTTATTTTTACGAGGATGTTTCCGTAACCGGCTCCCGTCTCCGCACTAGTATCTTTGCTCCGCTACGGGATCTTTGGTGCCGAGACGGAAGCCGGTTACGGAAATGGGGCCGAAAATTACCCATAAATCTGCCCATGACCGTACTACGTCTTTTTCATGGAGTGGTCTATCTTGCTCGCTATATATAGGGTCTTTGTTCTCGCCACCTCCCCTGACATTAGTCCGAAGGAGGGTCTCGGCCCAAAACGCCTTCTCTCCAGAGATGCTGCCTCGCCCGCTGAGTTACTCCAGCATTTTGTGTCTACCTTATTTAAGTGCCTCTCTATATGCCTCTTAAATGTAGTGATTGTATCTGAATCTCCCACTTCTGGCAGTGAGCATTAGATAACAACTATAGTCTCTGTAAAACAAAAACACTGGCCTTTCAAATCCCTTTAACATTAAATGTCTTCCTCTTACTCTAAACCTATGCCATTTTGTTTTTATTCCATTGCCATGGGGATAAAAAAAAAAAGATTATCTCCCCTTTCTATGCCTCTTATAATTTGATATACTCCCAGAAACAGACTATACAGGTATTTAAAAAAAATCCTGGCATTCCACATAAATCGGGTTCCAAACGCTATCATTTACCATCTCACACCTTCCATATTCTTAATGCTCCCTCTGCCAACGTTTCCCAAGTTGAACGCATTTGAACCGAGGCAGTCTGACTAAGATTCCCTACAAGGTATCTTGAATTGTAATCTGTGGAGATACAGCGCAGAAACAGGCCCTTTGTCCCACTGAGTCCGCGCCGGCCAGCGATTACCCCCCCCGTACACTAGTCCTATCCTACAAGCTCAGGACAATTTACAATTTTACCAAAGACATTAACCTACAAACCTGCACGTCTTTGTAAAGTGGGAGGAAACCGGAGCACCCGGAGAAAACCCACGCAGTTCACGAGGAGAACGTACAAACTCTGTACAGACAGCACCCATAGTCAGGATCGAACCCGAGTCTCTAGCTCTGTGAGGCAGAAACTCCACCGCTGTGCCACTGTGTCACCCTAATCTACTGACCAATAACACAGCCTGGCATTTCAGCCACATTATTGATTACAGCTACGGTCATTTGGAACTTGGAGATTTACATTTGTACATTGTTAGACACAGGTAAACTGTAGATATGTGTGTTTGCGTGCGTGTATATGCGTGTATGTATGTGGCTTATGTATGGATGTATGTATGTGTGTGTATATGTTTGTGTATGTGTATAGGTGAGATAAAGTTTGTGAATTAATTGATCAGTAGCAGAGACGGGGTAGGAATAAATAAGTGGATACTTCCTCTTACTCCTTTTCGAACATGTAAGATTTAATTTGTGATGTTATCAAAAGTTATTCAATGAGTTGTGTATGGGTTTATCGTTCATTTCATTTTATTGTTATTCTGCTTTGTTTGCAACTTTTCCTGTTTTACATGTTCGAAATAAAAGATATACTACTACTGCAGGTGAGGTTTTGGTGTTAGTTGTTGGTTTGGTTTAGTTTAGAATATTTCCACGTGTGTCGAGGTACAATGAAAAGCTTTTGTTGCCAGAAGACGGCAGGGCAGTTAATGCTGTTCCTTTATTTTTTGAAGAAGAGCAAGGATATGTCTGGTAACTACAAGCCGGCGAGTCTTGTATCAGAGGCAGGGGAAGTGTTGGAGAAAATCCTGAGGGATAGGATTGTGTACACTTGTGTAGATCAGTGCATGTTCCTTTAACATGGTGAGCTCCCCACCACTAACCACTCCCCATTGTCTCCAGTATAATTGTAGTGTCCCCACCTCTAGCTCGCTCTCTAGCTCCAGTAATGACCACGGACAGCTATGGCATAGTGTGTATTAGTGAATGTAATAAACAGTTATAGTAAAAGACTCTGTGTAGAATCAAGTCATTTTACATGGTGTCAGAAGTGGGATACGAACCCACGCCTCCATTTGGAGACCAGAACACCTCCCCCATAGGCATGAAGGCGGGTGTCACCGGGAAGAACTCTCTCACCAGATCTGATCTGCTTGAAGAGGCTGACAGACATAACATTGGCGAAGGCACCATATCAAGTCATTTTACAACTTGTAAAAACAGGGGTTGATCAGGGACAACTCCATGTTCTCCAGAGCTGCTGCCTGACCCGCTGAGTTAATCCACCATTTTGTATCTTCTGTTGTAAACCAGTATCTGTATTTCCTTGTTTCTATAACATGGCTTTGTGTCTGGGAAATACTGCCTTGTACATTTTTGAGGAAGTAAGAGAATTGAGTTACTCAATAGACATAGAAACATAGAAATTAGGTGCAGGAGTAGGCCATTCGGCCCTTCAAGCCTGCACCGCCATTCAATATGATCATGGCTGATCATCCAACTCAGTATCCTGTACCTGCCTTCTCTCCATACCCCCTGATCCCTTTAGCCACAATGGCCACATCTAACTCCCTCTTAAATATAGCCAATGAACTGGCCTCAACTACCTTCTGTGGCAGTGAATTCCAGAGATTCACAACTCTCTGTGTGAAAAATGTTTTTCTCATCTCGGTCCTAAAAGATTTCCCCCTCATCCTTAAACTGTGACCCCTTGTTCTGGACTTCCCCAACATCGGAAACAATCTTCCTGCATCTAGCCTGTCCAACCCCTTATGAATTTTGAACGTTTCTATAAGATCCCCCCTCAGACAATAGATGCAGGAGTAGGCCATTCGGCCCTTCGAGCCAGCACCGCCAATCAATGTGATCATAGCTGATCATCCCCAATCAGTACCCCGTTCCTGCCTTCTCCCCATATCCCCTGACTCCGCTATCTTTAAGAGCCCTATCTAGCTCTCTCTTGAAAGTATCCAGAGAACCGGCCTCCACAGGCAGAGAATTCCACAGATTCACAACCCTCTGTGAGAAAAAGTGTTTCCTCGTCTCCGTTCTAAATGGCTTACCCCTTTTTCTTAAACTGTGGCCCCTGGTTCTGGACTCCCCCAACATCAGGAACATGTTTCCTGCCTCTAGCGTGTCCAAACCCTTAACAATCTTATATGTTTCAATGAGATCCCCTCTCATCCTTCTAAACTCCAACACTTTGTGTATATATTTTTTTGCAAACCAGCGTCTGCAGTTCCTTCTTTCTCCCTTCCGGAGGGGAAATCTGTCCGAACTCTTGTCGTCGCCCCTCAAGCAATGAGTCATCCAAAATTTTATTCTCATATATAGTATTAGATTTAAAGGGTATGTCTCTGCTTTTGTTTGCTAATTAGGAATTCATTTGAGGTACTCAGTGGCAGACTCGACCAATCTACAATGATTAGCCTTTATGCAACGCCGCAGCCCCTATGACTAAGAAGTATTTTGGGCATGTTATTTAATGCATGAGAATAATTGATTATTGTGGACACCAGTCTGTTTCAATATTCATCTCATTCTGGCCATACATATAGTCTTCATACCTAACCTGGTGGACATAAGTGCTAAAAGCTTCTTATCTTTCTTTACGTATCTTGTCTCGGTTGCTATTAATACTCTTGATGCCACAGCTGATTTTCCAGACTGAGATGCATTGCACTGAGCAGGTCCTTGCTGAGAATACAATGCCAATGATCTGACATATTCCTGACGGCCGCTTTGAATAGTTGCGTCAGCATTTCCTGGACTCTGTCCAGAATCGTCCAATCCTTCCAAGTTATATCTCTGAGCGCTTTCACTGTCGGACAGACGTGGGGCAAATTCACTCGGTTATTGAGCTAGTCCAAGCAAATGTTGGCTTCTTGCAACCTCCATACTGTAGGCACAGTTATGGTGTGATGCAATAGACAATGGGTGCAGGAGTAGGCCATTCGGCCCTTCGAGCCAGCGCCGCCATTCAATGTGATCATGGCTGATCATCCACAATCAGTACCCCGTTCCTGTATATCCCTTAACTCCGCTCTCCCTAAGAGCTCTATCTAACTCTCTCTTGAAAGCATCCAGATACAGCATGGAAAATGGCCCTTGGGCCCAACGGAATCAAGGAATATAGGGAGAAGGCAGGAATGGGGGGTACTGATTCTGGATGATCAGCCATGATCATATTAAATGGCGGTGCTGACTCGAGTAGGCCGACTGGCCTACTCCTACTTAAGCCCCACGTGCCAATACCGACCAATAGACAATAGGTGCAGGAATAGGCCATTCGGCCCTTCGAGCCAGCACCGCCATTCAATGTGATCATGGCTGATCATCCACAATCAGTACCCTGTTCCTGCCTTCTCCCCATATCCCTTGACTCCGCTATCTTTAAGAGCCCTATCTAACTCTCTCTTGAAAGCATCCAGAGAATCTGCCTCCACCGCCCTCTGAGGCAGAGAATTCCACAGACTCACCACTCTCCGTGAGAAAAAGTGTTTCCTCGTCTCCGTTCTAAATGGCTTACTCCTCATTCTTAAACTGTGGCCCCTGGTTCTGGACTCCCCCAACATCGGGAACATGTTTCCTGCCTCTAGCGTGTCCAAGCCCTTAACAATCAATGTGGATGGGACCAACATGTCCCATCTACACTAGTCCCTCCTGCCTGCATTTGGCCCATATTCCCCTAAACCCATCCGATCAAAATGTTCTTTTAAATATCTCCTTTAAAATTTGTTGCTCTCACCTTAAAGCTGTGCCCTCTGGTCTTTGGTATTTCCAACCTGGGGGTGGGGGGGGGGGGGGGGGGGAGGCGAAAAGGTTCTGACTATCTATCCTATCCATGCCTCCGGTAATCCTATATACAGTACTTATATCCGCCTTTGACACTCCAGAGAACAAGATTGTATTTAATTGCTAATTAACATCACCCTCTGCTGAGTAAAAGAGCGGAGGTTTCGACCACAGACATATCTGTAAAAAACAACCGTTTCAGGATCGACGGCAGAGATTCTTGTCCTTTGTAGTCCTCTCACCACATTGAATATAATCTTCATTGGCATTCGCTCCCAGTGGTATCGGCCGAGAGATCTGTGGAATGTAATTTGATGTGAGGGCCCACAAATTCTGGACAATTAAAATATATTTTTTAGTTTTCACCACGGAATACAATGATTTCTGAGTCAGGTTGTGCCGTGTTGCAGATTCAACTGGACACTTCTGAGCACAAATGAGACAATCGAATACTACTTGTCAAGTCAGATGTGCACTTAATGATGTTACATAGAAACATAGAAAATAGGTGCAGGAGTAGGCCATTCGGCCCTTCGAGCCTGCATCGCCATTCAATAAGATCATGGCTGATCATCCAACTCAGTATCCTGTACCTGCCTTCTCTCCATACCCCCTGATCCCCTTAGCCACAAGGGCCACATCTAACTCCCTCTTAAATATAGCCAATGAACTGGCCTCAACTACCTTCTGTGGCAGAGAATTTCAGAGATTCACCACTCACCATGTGAAAAATGTTTTTCTCATCTCGGTCCTAAAAGGTTTCCCCTTTATCCTTAAACTGTGATCCCTTGTTCTGGACTTCCCCAACATTGGGAACAATCTTCCTGCATCTAGCCTGACCAACCCCTTAAGAATTTTGTAAGTTTCTAAAAGATCCCCCCTCAATCTTCTAAATTCTAGCGAGTACAAGCCGAGTCTATCCAGTCTTTCTTCATATGAAAGCACTGACATCTCAGGAATCAGTCTGGAGAACCTTCTCTGCACTCCCTCCATGGCAAGAATGTCTTTCCTCCGATGTTGTTGCCCACCCCCCCACTCCTTCAAAATAGAACATAGAAAAGTACAGCACAGGAACAGGCCCTTTTGCCCACAAGGTCAGTGCTGAACATTAATGGATTGAATTAAATTGAATAAATGTTATTGGTCAAGTACGTATACACACAGGGAATTTGGCACTTGGCACTTTGCTCGCAAGTAACACGATATACAGTACACATGATGCCAAGGGAAACTAATCTCATCCCCCCATACTCAGGTCCCCTGCTACATGCCTCTTAAACACCACCACCAAAAATTGCCTTGTTCACCTCCTTTAAACGTTACCCCTTTCACCTTGTTTAAGAAGGAAACATAGAAACATAGAAATTAGGTGCAGGAGTACTAGAATTCGGCCCTTCGGCCTTCAACACCATTCAATATGATCATGGCTGATCATCCAACTCAGTATCCCGTACCTGCCTTCTCTCCATACCCTCTGATCCCCTTAGCCACAAGGGCCACATCTAAGGTCCCTCTTGAAATATAGACAGCCAAACTGGCCTCAAGCTTTACCCTCTGTGGCAGAGAAGTTCCAGAGATCACCACTTTCAGTGTGAAAAAAGTTTTCTCATCTCGTTTTAAAGGATTTCCCCCCTTTCCTTAAGTTGTGACCCCCTTTTCTGGACTTTCTCAACCTCCGGAACAATCTTCCTTCATCTAGCCTGTCCAACCCACATTAAGAATTTTGTAAGTTTCTATAATATCCCCTCTCAATCTCCTCAAATAAGGAACTGCAGATGCTGGAAAATCGAAGGTACACTAAAATGCTGGAGAAACTCAGCGGGTGCAGCAGCATCTATGGAGCGAAGGAAATAGGCAATGTTTCGTCCCGAAACTTTGCCTATTTCCTTCGCTCCATAGATGCTGCTGCACCCGCTGAGTTTCTCCAGCAATTTTGTGTACCACCTCTCACCTTGAAGCTTTGCCCTCTAGTCTTAGAAATTTCCACCCTAGGGGAACAAGGTTCTGGCCATCTACACTATCTGCCTCTCTCATCATTTTATACATTTCTATCACATCTCCCCATCAGCCTCCATCATTCCAAGGAAAACAATTTAAATCTGTCTGACCTCTCCTTAAACCTTCCACCCGCTAATCCGGGCGTCATTCCAGTAAACCACTTCTGAATCCTGAAATTCCACCTTGTAGTTTTTGGATGTACCCATCAATAGGAACTTGCAGAGGTGGCGCAGCGGTAGAGTTGCTGCCTCACAGCGCCAGAGACCCGGTTTTGATCCTGGCCACGGGTGCCGCCCTGTGCGGAGTTTGTACGTTCTCCCCGTGACCGCGCGGGTTTTCTCCGGGTGCTCCGGTTTCCTCCCACACTCCAAAGACGTACAGGTTTTGTGTACATGGCTCGATTGTGATCACGTATTGTCTTTCCGCTGACAGGTTAGCACGCAACAAAAGCTTTTCACTGTACCTCGGTACACGTGACAATTAACTGAACTGAGCTGAGGTTTGTAGGTAAATTAGCAACGGTAAAGTTGTAAATTGTCCCTGGTGCGTAGGATAGTGCTAGTGTACGGGGAATCGCTGGTCGGCGCAGACTCGGCGGGCTGAAGGGCCTAGTTTCGTGCTGTATCTCTAAAAATTATGGTTTGACTGCCTCTGCTCAAATGTGTTCAACGTGGATAGGCAAAGGGAACTTTCATATGAAGAAAGACTGGATAGACTCGGCTTGTACTCGCTAGAATTTAGAAGATTGAGGGAGGATCTTATAGAAACGTACAAAATTCTTAAGGGGTTGGACAGGCTAGATGCGGGAAGATTGTTCCCGATGTTGGGGAAGTCCAGAACAAGGGGTCACAGTTTAAGGTTAAGGGGGAAATCTTTTAGGACTGAGATGAGAAAAACATTTTTCACACAGAGAGTGGTGAATCTCTGGAATTCTCTGCCACAGAATGTAGTTGAGGCCAGTTCATTGGCTATATTTAAGAGGGGGTTAGATGTGGCCCTTGTGGCTAAAGGGATCAGGGGATATGGAGAGAAGGCAGGTACAGGATACTGAGTTGGATGATCAGCCATGATCATATTGAATGACGGTGCAGGCTCGAAGGGCCGAATGGCCTACTCCTGCACCTATTGTCTATGTTTCTATGAACGTTAAGAACATGGAAGGTGAATGAAAATTTTTTTTAGACCTGAATAGTCTGTTTCTGGGGGTGTATAAAATTATAGGAGGCAGAGAAAGGGTGGATAATCAATTCTTCCCCTGTGTCAACGGAGTTAAAACAAGATGGCGTATGCTTAAAGTAAAGAGGAAGACATCTTAAAGGGATATGACAGGCAAATGTTTTTGTTTTACAGGCAATAGTTGTTATCTAATGTTCACTGCCAGAAGTGGGAGATGCAGATACCAGTCACTATATTTCTGAGGCAAAAAGAGAGGCATGTGGCGAGTGCAAACGTTGTGTACAAACTTTGTTTTATATTAAGCCATTGCAGGTTTGGTATACGCGTGTGCGTTTGGTAGACACTAACATTAAGTCATGCTTGCTGCTGTTGAACGAGGTTGTTGACTCCTGGGCTCGAGCTGAGCTTCTCCTCCTTGTTGTCGGACACAACCCACAAAGTCATGACGTTTTCTTCCCGCCAAGCGCAGTCACGTGACGGTTCCGGTTCTGGTGACGAGGGATCGATCAGTAAGTGGCTTGACCACCAGGTGGCGCCACAGGCACTTAAATAATAATGGCATGAGAAGGATAGTGAAAGGCTTGGAGTGTAGAGTGTGTGGAGAGGATGTTTCCACTAGTGGGAGAGTCGAGGACCACAGGTCATAGCCTCAGAATTAAAGGACGTTCCTTTAGGAAGAAGTTGCGGAGGAATTTCTTTAGTCAGAGGAGGTGAATCTGTGGGATTAATTGCCACAAAGTATACCAACGTGCTCCTGATATGCTGGAGACACAAACAACTGCAGATTCTGGATTCATGAGCAAAACTTGTACACCCACAGATAAGGTTTTATTCGTTGTGTCACACCACATTGTTAAATATTTCCCCTTCTATTTACCTTGAAGAAGGTGATCATTTCGAGGTGTATAAAAATCTTGAGGGGAATGGATAGGGTGAATGCTGAGTGCAGCAAAGAACTGCAGATGCTGGTTTAAATGCAGATGCTGGTGGTAAACCTGTGGGATTCTTTGCCACTGAAGGCTGTGGAGGCTAACTAAGTCAATTGATATTTTGAACGTAGAGACAGATAGATTCTTGATTAGTATGGTTTGGGGGCGAAGGCAGGAGAATGGGGTTAAGAGGGAAAGATAGATCAGCCATGATTGAATGACGGAGTAGGCTTGATGGGCCGAATGGCCTAATACTACTCCTATCACATGACCTTATGATATGTTTTGGGTTGGAACCCTTCTATAACTGATTGCTATACCTGATTTAGCATTCTCCTTCAGTTTGACCTCCTTGATCACTGGAACATCTAAGGATGTTACTGCATGAAATATTCATTGATTAGAGGTCTATATTCATTGATCGTGAGTGCTGTCACATTGGTGAATGGTGTTCTGGTATCTAATTCATTACAGAACACTGTATATACAAGATAGACACAAAATGCTGGAGTAACTCAGCGGGACAGGCAGCATCTCTGGAGAGAAGGAACGGGTGATGTTTCGGGTCGAGGTCCTTCTGCAGACTCGTATTGTATGTTGTATAGACAAGCCTGAGTTTCACCACAGATGAAGCCATCAGCAAATAGTGCCGTAACCTCTCAGAGTTGGCCAGAACTGCGGGGTTTCCATGCATGGTCTTCACATCTGTCCCTGCTTCTCCAGGGATTAGTTGGTGAACTTGAGTCGCAGAGACATGCAGCGTAGAAACAGGCCCTTCGGTGCATCAATGCACCGTATCTCAGTCACCCATTCACAGTAATCCCACGTTAATCCCATTTGAAATTGCTTTCATTCCGCTCTCCCTTCCAACCCCACGCCAGCTTCGACCACTCACCCACACGCCAGCGACAGCTCATGATGGCCAATTAGCTCGCCGTTCCAACGTCTATGGGGCGTGAGGGGAAACCGGGGCAAACCCGCACACGGCAGGAGGGAGAACCTGCAAACTCCACAACGACAGCGCCAGAGGTCAGGATCGCACCCGGGTCTCTGGCTGCAATACTGAATTGAACTGAATACTTCAGTCGCAGTGGAATTCCTTGCTTGCACACCCAAGGTATGTAAGAGTCCACACATAAAGGGCGCTTACGAGATCACAAATTCCACCCCCCCCCTCCCTAACGTGCCTGTCCCCCATTTGTTCTTCCCCCACCCCAGGAGAATGGGTCAGGAGGGAGAGATATATCAACCATAATTAAATGGCGGAGTAGACTTGATGGGCCGAATGGCCTAATTCTACTCCTCTCACTTGTGGCTTATGACCTTATGACCACATAGAAACATAGAAAAATAGGTGCAGGAGTAGGCTATTCAACTCTTCGAGCCAGCACCGCCATTCGATATGATCATGGCTGATCATCTAAAATCAGAACCCCATTCCTGTTTTTCCCCATATCCCTTGATTCCTTTACCGCTAAGAGGTAAATCTAACTCTTTCTTGAAAGCATCCAGTGAATTGGCCTCCACTGCCTTCTGTGGCAGAGAATTCCACAGATTCACAACTCTCTGCATGAAGTTTTTCCTCATCTCAGTCCTAAATGACCTACCCCTTATTCTTAAACTTTGACTACCCCCAACATGGGGAACATTTTTCCTGCATCTAGCGTGTCCAATCCTTTAAGAAGTGTGTATGATTCTACAAGATATCCTCTCATCCTTCTAAATTCCAGTGAATACAAGCCCAGTCGACCCATTCATTCATCATATGTCTATCCGGCCATCCCGGGAAATTAACCTGCTGCACTCCCTCAATAGCAATAATGTCCTTCCTCAAATCAGGGGACCATAATTGCACACAATACTCCAGGTGCGTCTCACCAGGGCCCTGTACAACTGCAGTAGGACCTCCTCTTCCTAATCTGACACCATTCCCCCTCTTTCCACCAAACGGGGCTACTTTAGTTTCAATAATGTTAATGGTGAGTGATTTACTTTTTTAAATCACTTTTTTCTATCGACCACTGTGACTCACACCCTGTCAAAGAGCAGCGCAGTGGCGCAGCTGTTACACCTGCTGTCAGAGTGTCAGAGACCCAGGTTCGATCCTGACCTCGGGTCTGTCTGTGTGTTTGTGCCGTGACCGTGTGGGTTTTCTCCGGGTGCTCTGGTCTCCTCCAACGCTCCAAAGACGTACGGATTTGCCTTCTGTGGTGGAGAATTGTGGAGTGACCCTGCGGAGCAGGCAGCATCTCTGGAGAAAAGGAATAGGTGAAGTTTCGGGTTTGAGACCGTTCTTCAGACTGAGAGTCAGGGTGGAGGGAAACTAGAGGTTTCCTCTAAATGAATCAGAGCCGGCACCGATGACCCAGGAAAGATGGAGCCCACAATGGTCCATTGCTGGCTGTGGGAGAGGTGATAATGAAGGGATATGAACAGTGAAACTAGCAGGGTGACTAGGGTGGGGTAGGGATGGAGAGAGAGGGAATGCAAGGGTTACTTGCAATGGAGAAATGAATGAGATGACATGGTTTTGGAGTGTTGAGGGGCCTGTTTCCATGCTGTATCTTTAAATCAAATGGCTGGATTGCACAGTGTGTGGGAAGGAACTGCAGATGCTGGTTTACACAGCCAGATACACACAAATTGTTGGAGTAACTCAGTGGCTTCGGCAGCATCTCTGGAGAAAAGGAATAGAAACATAGAAACATAGAAATTAGGTGCAGGAGTAGGCCATTCGGCCCTTCGAGCCTGCACCGCCATTCAATATGATCATGGCTGATCATCCAACTCAGTATCCCATACCTGCCTTCTCTCCATACCCTCTGATCCCCTTAGCCACAAGGGCCACATCTAACTCCCTCTTAAATATAGCCAATGAACTGGCCTCAACTACCCTCTGTGGCAGAGATTTCCAGAGATTCACCACTCTCTGTGTGAAAAAAGTTCTCCTCATCTCGGTTTTAAAGGATTTCTCCCTTATCTTTAAGCTGTGACCCCTTGTCCTGGACTTCCCCAACATCGGGAACAATCTTCCTGCATCTAGCCTATCCAACCCCTTAAGAATTTTGTAAGTTTCTATAAGATCCCCTCTCAATCTCCTAAATTCTAGAGAGTATAAACCAAGTCTATCCAGTCTTTCTTCATAAGACAGTCCTGACATCCCAGGAATCAGTCTGGTGAACCTTCTCTGCACTCCCTCTATGGCAATAATGTCCTTCCTCAGATTTGGAGACCAAAACTGTACGCAATACTCCAGGTGTGGTCTCACCAAAACCCTGTACAACTGCAGTAGAACCTCCCTGCTCCTATACTCAAATCCTTTTGCTATGAAAGCTACCATACCATTCACTTTCTTTACTGCCTGCTGCACCTGCATGCCTACTTTCAATGACTGGTGTACCATGACACCCAGGTGACGTTTCTGGTCGAGACTCTTTAGTTTTACTTTATTAGTTCAGAGATACAGTGTAGAAACAGGCCCTTCGGCCCACCGAGTCCGCACCGACCAGCGACCCCCAAATACTAACACTACCCAACACACACTTGGGACAAATTACAATTATACTAAGCCAAATAACCCACAAACTTGGAGTGTGGGTGGGAACCGAAGATCTCAGAGAAAACCCACACAGGTGACGGGGAGAACATACAAACTCTGTACGGACGAGCACCTGTAGTCAGGATCGAACCCGGGTCTCTGGCGCTGTGAGGCAGCAACTTTACCGCTGCGCCACCGTGCTGCCTTCTTGAGGGGGTGCGGCGTACTTTCACCAGGTTAATTCCCGGGACTGACATACGATGAAAGAATGTGTCAACTGGGCTTGTATTCACTGGAATTTAGAAGGATGAGAGAGGTCCTTATGGAAACATATACCATTTTTAACATGTCTGAAGAAGGGTTTTGGCCCGAAACGTTGCCTATTTCCTTCGCTCCATAGATGCTGCTGCACCCGCTGAGTTTCTCCAGCTTTTTTGTGTACCTAACATTTTTAAGGGATTGGACAGGCTAGATGCAGTAAAAATGTTCCCGATGTTGGGGGAGTCCAGAACCAGGGGTCACAGTTGAAAAATAAGGGGTCAGCCATTTATGACTGAGATGAGGAAACATCTTTCCACCCAGGGAATTCTCTGCCACAGAAGGCAGTGGAGGCCAATTCACTGGATGTTTTCAAGAGATGTTTTCAAGACAGAGTTAGCTTTAGCTGTTAGGGAATCAAGAGATATGGGGATAAGACAGAAAAGGAGTACTGATTTTAGATGATTAGCCATTGGCTCGAAGGGCTGAATGGCCTACTCCTGTACCTATCTTTCTATGTTTTCTATATTCTATGCTTTAGACCCTTAGATTGCACGCATTGACGGAGTCTCCACCTTGTATTCCTGGCCTTCAGTGGTATCATCCTCATGAATCTAGATGAACTGAGGGCCTCCCTTAATATGGAGGTGCTTAAATGGGAGTAGTCAAAGGAAAAGTTGTTGAGGGTAAGAACCAGCTCCGCTAGACGGAGGAGAGTGTCAGTAGACGGGGATTGGTTGGTTCTGCGGTCGAGGAAGAAACGGAGGGCTTTGAGACCCTCCTGGTGGGAGATGGAGGTGTAGAGTGACTGGACATCCATGGTGAAGATGAGGGGATGGGGCCTGGAAAACGGAAGTCATGGAGAAGACAAAGAGTCTGTGAAGTGTCTTGAACATAGGTAGGGAGGGATTTGACCAGGGGGGATAGGATGGAGTCGAGGTATGTGGAAATAATTTTGATAGGACACAGACAGGCTGAAAGAATGGGTCTGCCAGGACAGTCAGCTTTGTGTATTTTGGGGAGAAGATAAAATCGGGCCGTGCGGGGCTGGGGAACGATGAGGTTGGAGGCTTGGGAGGGCAGGGAGCCGGAAGTGATGAAGCCAGTGATAGTGGCCTGGTGCTCGTCTGTGGGGTCATGGTCCAGGGGTAAGTAGGTGGAGGTGTCTGAGAGTTGGCGCGTGGCCTCAGCTTTGTAGACATCAGCGCGCCAGACTACCACGGCACCTCCCTTGCCGGCGGGTTTGATCACCCAGTCTGGGTTGTTGCAGAGTGAGTGGAGCGCTGTGCGTTCGGGGGGGGGGTCTAAAGCCAGTAGATGGCCATGAGGGAGAGTCCGAGAGGAGAGGGTCCATTGTAGACGGACCCAGAATATATTCAGTTGCAGATTGCAACAGGAAGATAGATGCAGTGATATTGTTCATCCCAGGGCTATTCCCCAGGGCCGCACAGAAAAAACACCACAACCCCCTTGCCTCACAGTGTAATAGGGATGAATAAATCTGAATTAAGGAAAATGATCTTCCATCAAAGTCACATTTATGCAGATCACTGGTTTAATAATTGAAGAATTTCCTGTGTGTCTTTGATTTTTTAATGAATACCCTTTTTTAAACATTTAGTTCAGGAATACTAATTTGTGTGTCATGTCAGCGTAGTGTCTGCCCAGTGATTAAAAGATTAGCAGTTAATTATGTAACATAGCAGTTTTAATTGCATTGGAAAGATGTTTGTCTTTTTCGATGGTCGATTAGATAAACCACGAGGGAGTGGGAAGAGGGGTTTCAGCTTTGTTGAGCAGGGGGTGCTGTAAACTCCGTTTTAGTCCTTGTATTTGTGATTGTTAAAATTAAAAATACTGCTGAGTACAGTCTGAATCAGTTGTTTAAGAAAGAATTACAGATGCTGGAAAAATCGAAGGTAGACAAAAATGCAGGTGAAACTCAGCGGGTGAGGCAGCATCTATTGAGCGAAGGAATAGGCGACGTTTCGGGTCTGAAGAAGGGTCTCGACCCGAAACGTCACCTATTCCTTCGCTCCATAGAAACTGCCTCACCCACTGAGTTTCTCCAGTCGAGACCAGTGGTTGTTAACCTTTTTGGCATACGTACACGCATACGTGAACAAAATGCTGTATGTGGTATGTACCAATGTTAGGTTTCTAAACATGGGCTCAACAAATGGATCTGTTATTTATGACCCTTTCATGTCCCCCATTAAAGCTCCAAACGACACCCCCCATGGGGGTCCCGACCCCCCCCAGGTTAAGAACCACTGGTCTAAACGGTGGCTGCTTGCTTCATTACTACACCTGATATACAGATCCATACACAGAACTACACTTGTATCGGGAGAAATACATGCAGTAACCATATAATAACCATATAACAATTACAGCACGGAAACAGGCCATCTCGGCCCTTCTAGTCCGTGCCGAACACTTGTTCTCCCCTAGTCCCATCTACCTGCACTCAGACCACAACCCTCCATTCCTTTCCCGTCCATATACCTATCCAATTTATTTTTAAATGATAAAATCGAACTTGCCTCCACCACTTCCACTGGAAGCTCATTCCACACAGCTACCACACTCTGAGTAAAGAAGTTCCCCTTCATGTTACCCCTAAACTTCTGTCCCTTAATTCTCAAGTCATGTCCTCTTGTTTGAATCTTCCCTACTCTCAATGGGAAAAGCTTATCCACGCCAACTCTGTCTATCCCTCTCATCATTTTAAAGACCTCTTTCAAGTCCCCCCTTAACCTTCTGCGCTCCAAAGAATAAAGACCTAACTTGTTCAACCTTTCTCTGTAACTTAGTTGCTGAAACCCAGGCAACCTTCTAGTAAATCTTCTCTGTACTCTCTCTATTTTGTTAACATCCTTCCTATAATTAGGTGACCAAAATTGTACACCATACTCCAGAATTGGCCTCACCAATGCCTTGTACAATTTTAACAGTACTCTCCTCAGGCAGATATAACACAGCAAAAATCATTGGGATGTAATGTGGAGGCTTTATAAGACAATGGTCAGACTGCGTTTGGAGTTTTGGGCCCCATTTCTGAGGAGGTTGGCGTTGGAGAGGGCCCAGAGGAGGTTTATGAGAATGATCCCAGGGATGATTGGGTAAACTCAGTGGGACAGGCAGCGTCTCTGGAGAGAAGGAATGGGTGATGTTTCGGGTCGAGACCCTTCTTCAGACTGTCCCGCTGAGCTACCCCAGGGGTTTTCTGCCAATCTTCGGTTTAAACCAGCATCTGCAGTTCCTTCCTTAACATGATTGGGTTAACATATGATGAGCGTTTGAAGGCGCTCGGCTTGAACTCGCTGGAGTTTAGAAGGATGAGGGGGGGGTAAACCTCATTGAAACTCACTGAATAGTGAAAGGCCTGGATGTGGTGAAGATGTTTCCACTCGTGGGAAAGTCTAGGACCAGAGGCCATAGTCTCAGAATATCTTAGGACATACCTTTAGAAAGTAGATGAGGCAGAATTTCTTCAGTCAGAGAGTGGTGAATCCGTGGAATTCATAGCTATGGATGGCTGTGGGGGCCAAGTCAATGGATGTTTTTAAGGTGGTGATTGACAGGTTCTTGATTAGTACGGGTGTCAGGGGTTATGGGGAGAAGGCAGGAGAATGAGGTTCAGAGGGAAAGATAGATCATTCGTGATTGAGTGACCAGCGATCACCCCATACACTAGCACTATCTTACACATTAGTGACAATTTACAATGTAAATGTAAATTGTAACTAGTGTGTCTACGATAGTACTAGCGAGCGAGGATTGCTGGTCGGCGCGGACTCTGTGGGCCGAAGGGCCTGGTTCCATGCTGTATAGAAACTTACAAAATTCTTAAGGGGTTGGACAGGCTCAATGCAGGAAGATTGTTTCTGATGTTGGGGAAGTCCAGAACAAGGGGTCACAGTTTAAGGATAAAGGGGAAATCTTTTAGGACTGAGATGAGTAAAACATTTTTTACACAGAGAGTGGTGAATCTGGGGAATTCTCTGCCACAGAATGTAGTTGAGGCCAGTTCATTGGCTATATTTAAGAGGGAGTTAAATGTGGCCCTTGTGGCTAAAGGGATGAGGGGGTATGGAGAGAAGGCAGGGATGGGATACTGAGTTGGATGATCAGCCATGATCATATTGAATGGCGGTGCAGGCTCGAAGGGCCGAATGGCCTACTCCTGCACCTATTTTCTATGTTTCTATGTTTCTATGTATCTCTAAACTAAGCTAAACTAAGAAGATTTGGACCAAAGGCGAGCAAATGGGACTACCTTAGATAGGGCATCATGGTCAGCAGGGGCGAGTTGGACTATTTCTGTGCTCTATGACTCTATAATAATCCTAAGTAACTGCACAAAGTCTCTTTAACAATAAAAGTCTCCAGTCCCATGTAAATCAAGATGTTAGAATGAATGTAATACTTGGGCACACTTTATTAACAATGTTGTTTGCTGACTATCTACAATATTAGAAACATAGAAACATAGAAAATAGATGCAGGAGTAGGCCTTTTGGCCCTTCGAACCTGCACCGCCATTCAATATGATCATGGCTGATCATCCAAAATCAGTACCCCGTTCCTGCATTTTCCCCATATCCCTTGATTCCATTAGCCCCAAGAGCTAAATCTAACCCACTCTTGAAAACAGCCAGTGAATTGGCCTCCACTGCCTTCTGTGGCAGAGAATTCCACAGATTCACAACTCTCTGGCTGAAAAAGTTTGTCCTCATCTCAGTCAACAAATGGCTTACCCCTTATTCTTAAACTGTGACCACTGGTTCTGGACTCTCCCAACATTTTCCTGCACTTCTGGTACTTATTGGCATATAAAGAGAAGCAGTTGGGTGGGAAGGAACTGCAGATGCTGGTGCATGAGGAAAAGAAGACTGAAAAAAACCCAGAGTAACAGCGGAACAGAAACATAGAAACATAGAAAATAGGTGCAGGAGTAGGCCATTCGGCCCTTCGAGCCTGCACCACCATTCAATATGATCATGGCTGATCATCCAACTCAGTATCCCGTACCTGCCTTCTCCCCATACCCTCTGATCCCCTTAGCCACAAGGGCCACATCTAACTCCCTCTTAAATATAGCCAATGAACTGGCCTCGACTACCCTCTGTGGCAGAGAGTTCCAGAGATTCACCACTCTCTGTGTGAAAAAAGTTCTTCTCATCTCGGTTTTAAAAGATTTCTCCCTTATCCTTAAGCTGTGACCCCTTGTCCTGGACTTCCCCAACATCGGGAGCAATCTTTCTGCATCTAGCCTGTCCAACCCCTTAAGAATTTTGTAAGTTTCTATAAGATCCCCTCTCAATCTCCTAAATTCTAGAGAGTATAAACCAAGTCTATCCAGTCTTTCTTCATAAGACAGACCTGACATCCCAGGAATCAGTCTGGTGAACCGTCTCTGCACTCTCTCTATGGCAAGAATGTCCTTCCTCAGATTTGGAGACCAAAACTGTACGCAATACTCCAGGTGTGGTCTCACCAAGACCCTGTACAACTGCAGTAGAACCTCCCTGCTCCTATAATCAAGTCCTCAAATCAAATAGGCAACATCTCTGGAGAAAAGGAATAGGTGACGTTTCCGGTCGAGACCCTTCTTGAGACTCAGAGTCAAGGAAGAGGGAAACGAGAGATGTCGACGGTACATGGAGCAATTGAATGTAAGATATGCAACAAGCAACCATGATCTGGGAAAGGTGAACCCACAATGATCCATTGCTGCTGTGGGGGACGTGATAACGAGTTATGCAAACAGGGAAACTTAACAGTGAAACTAGTACGAAGACTGAGGTGGGGGAGGATAGGAGAAGCAGCTAATTAGCTTAGTCTGTATAGAAACATAGAAAATAGGTGCAGGAGTCGGCCATTCGGCCCTTCGAGCCTGCACCGCCATTCAATATGATCATGGCTGATCATCCAACTCAGTATCCTGTACCTGCCTTCTCTCCATACCCCCTGATCCCCTTAGCCACAAGGGCCACATCTACCTCCCTCTTAACTATAGCCAATGAACTGTGGCCTCAACTACCTTCTGTGGCAGAGAATTCCATGTTTGGCTTTGATGCCATTTCTTCTACCTTAGGAATTCTAACTGCAAAATGGTGATTATATTTAACTAAATATGCACCTGTAACAATTCAGTCAATTTGCTCATATAATTGATATGAAATGTAATTACATTTATTAACATTCAAACCATTTTTAATGAGGCCACTACAAGTGACAATAACAGTCTTGTGGTTTTATAATCTCAGACATTAAATGCCATTGAACATATAAATGAGACCTAGGTTTTAAAGTTGAGAATTATTTGTGTAGCAAATGCACAGAGTCTCTATGTTTCTATATTTCTATATTTGTTGCCCAGTGGAAGAGGATCGATGACCCGATGACATAAGTTTAAGGTGAAGGGGAAAAGATTTAATAGGAATTTTTTCACACAAAGGCTGGTGGGTGTATGGAACGAGCTGCCAGAGGAAGTAGTTGAGGCGGGCACTTTCCCAATGTTTAAGAAACAGTTAGACAGGTACATAGGACAGGTTGGACAATAGACAATAGGTGCAGGAGTAGGCCATTCTGCCCTTCGAGCCAGCACCACCATTCATTGTGATCATGGCTGATCATCCCCAATTAATACCCCGTTCCTGCATTCTTCCCATATCCCCTGACTCCGCTATCTTGAAGAACTCTATCCAACTCTCTCTTGAAAGCATCCAGAGAATCGGCCTCCACTGCTTTCTGAGGCAGCAAATTCCACAGACTCACACTCTCTGGGTGAAAAAGTGTTTAATCATCTCCGTTCTAAATGGCTTAACCCTTATTCTCAAACTGTGGCCCCTGGTTCTGAACTCCCCCAACATCGGGAACATGTTTCCTGCCTCTAGCATGTCCAAACCCTTAATAATCTTAAGAAGCAACTGCAGATGCTGGAAAATCGATGGTACACAAAAATGCTGGAGAAACTCAGCGGGTGCAGCAGCATCTATGGAGCGAAGGAAATAGGCAACGTTTCGTGCCGAAACGTTGCCTATTTCCTTCGCTCCATAGATGCTGCTGCACCCGCTGAGTTTCTCCAGCATTTTATGTGTACCTTAATAATCTTATATGTTTCAATAAGATCCCCTCTCACCTTTCTGTTTGGATGGATATCGGGCAAACGCTGGGAGGTGGGAGTAGTGTAGCTGGTTCATGTTGGCCGGTGTGGGCAAGTTGGACCAAAGGGCCTGTTTCCATGCTGTATGACTCCATGACCCTGAAACCAATAATAATAATCATTTGTCCAAGGACAGGATAAGTGAAGTCAATGAGGCAAGGTGTCAGGTTATGAATGCCTGTGGATTTTGCAAGGAAGGGCAGTCCAAGGGAAGTGAATTCTACCCCTTGATATTATTGCGGAATCCATTACCTTCCTTCCTTAAGTCAATGTATTAAAGGTGAAATTGATTTCTCTTATTACTCGGCTGAAAACGAGATGAGAGTTCATCCACCCAGAATCAGATTACCAGGATCAGTCCGCAGAAGGGTCCCGGCCCACAAACATCACCTACACACGTTCTCCAGAGTTGCTGCCTGACTTGCTGAGCCACTCAAGCACTTTGTGTCTATTTTTTTTTAACCTTTTCTCAATAACTGATCAGCAGTTAGCAGGGGCGGCACGGTGGCACAGCGGTAGAGTTGCTGCCTTACAGCGCCAGGGACCCGGGTTCGATCCTGACTATGGGTGCTGTCTGTACAGAGTTTGTACGTTCTCCCTGTGACCTGCGTGGGTTTTCTCCAGGTGCCCCGGATACCTCCCACACTTAAAGACGGACAGGTTTGTAGGTTAATTCGCTTCGGTAAAATTGTAACTCATCCCCGGTTGGTGTGCGGGGTGATCGCTGGTCGGTGCGGACTCGGTGAGCTGAAGGGCTAGTTTCCACGCAGCATCTCTAAAGTCCAAATTAGTTTAGTTTGGGGATACAGGACGGAAACAGGCCCTTCGGCCCACCGAGTCCGCGCCGGCCAGCAATACCAGTGGTCTGGAATTTGCCCTGTTGTGAACGACATTGGTAGTAATTCATCAATTAGAAAGTGATCGCTGATTCGAAAGAGGAGAAGGTAGAAAAGTGCACATGAAAATAGCAATGATAATTGCTGTAATTCACTGGCGATTTCATAACGGCAGCTTTGGCAGGATCTGAAAACAGCTGAGGTGACATTTTAGAGAAATTAATATGCCTCAAATGTCAAGGTGAGAATAACATCGTCTGCTTTAATGTTGAATATCTTCATCTTCCAAATGTCAGAAGTTGATGTTGCATCTGATGTATTTTGAGACCAGACATGATATTAGTTTAGGAGTAACTCAGCAGGACAGGCAGCACCTACAGATGGAAGGAATGGGTGATGTTTCGAGTCGAGCCCCTTCTTCACACTGAGAGTCGGGGGAGAGGGAAACGAGAGATAAGGAAGGGTAAGGTGTGAAAATGAGAGGTCAAAGGGGACGAAGCTCAATGGTTAAAGTTGAACAGGTCTCACTGTGAGCTGGGGGAAGGTGACAATGAAGCATACAATGCAAAATGTAATCAGGAGGACAGTCGGTCTGGTTGTAGAACTAAGATGGGAGAGAGGAAAGGCAAGGGGTACTTCAAGCCAAAGATCCTATAGCGGAGCAAGATAGACCACTCCTGCTAAATGCAATGGGCTGACGTGTAGTACGCAACGGAACGGAACGGAACGTGGGCCTTTTTTTCATTCATTTCCATAACCCGACCCGATCCGACCCGACCCGACCCGACTCGCAGTGTAATCAACGTTGCGGGGGAACAGTTTGTGTCAATACATTAAAATTCTGAAAATGACGAGAAGATTTTTACCAAATAACTTTTATTTTTACGAGGAGGTTTCCGTAACCGGCTTCCGTCTCCGCACTAGTATCCTACGGGATCTTTGGTGCGGAGACGGAAGCCGGTTACAGAAATGGGGACCAAAATTACCCATGAATCTGCCCATGACCGTACTCCGTCTTTTTCGTGGAGTGGGCCATCTTGCTCGCTCCAGGATCTTTGCTTCAAGCTAGAGGTCAATATTCATACCGCTGCTCAAGCGAAATATGAGGTCGGTATAGTTAACCTTCAATGATTGCCATAATTCTGCATGCACGATTCCACCAACAATATAGTCACGAAGCTTAGGAAGAACATGTTGCGTTGAAGTGGATACTTGTGACTGCGAATCATTTACTATTTAAGATAAAAGCACTTTAGCGGTGTCATTATCAGTTCTATTTTTATAGCTTGTAATTTTCAAAAATGCTTTTTATTCAACTTCTTTTTCAAAGACTATTGTTTATCTTTTGACCACTGTGGTTAAAGTCAATGGCCTGCAGGAGTTGGACAATGCATCACATTGCAAATGTATTCATGTGAGTGTGTTATCCAAGCACTTGATGGAAGTATTGTCCTGCAGATCAGATGTCTTTGCTGCGTGACTCATTTGTATTTCACCTTTTAACACATTTGTATAACACGTTTCTTTTTCTGTTTAGTCATACCTTAGAAATAGAAACTTGGAAAACAGGTGCAGAAGTCGGCCCTTTGGCCCTTTGAGCCAGCACCGCCATTCAATATGATCATGGCTGATCATCCCCAATCAGTACCCCGTTCCTGCTTTCTCCCCATATCCATTGGTTCTGTTAGCGCCAAGTGCTATATCTAACTCTCACTTGAAAATGGATTGTCCTCCACTGCCTTCTGTGGCAGAGAATTCCACAGATTCACAACTCTCTGGGTGAAAAAGCTTTTCCTCATCTCAGTTCTAAGTGGCCTGTTGTTTCAGACGGGCTGTTTTGGACAAATGTTGGAAAGATTACAGCTCGGGGTATGTAAATATGCTCTTCTCAAGCTTGCCCCCCAGTCTAGTTCAATCAAAAATCACTGAGTCAAGCACTGGAACAACTAATCTTAATTTTTAGATTGAACAGCAAATTCCCCTATATGATTCCTAAACCACCGCAGGTTCGATCCTCGTCTCTGCCTGGCCAAGCCCTTCAGCCTCTTGCAAGCAGAAACACTCCAAAAGGTCACGCAGTCCCAAGCGCACTTCCAGAAGGTCGACCTCGATCTAAGGGAGCCATCTTTTACAGGTCCACGAACCTTGAGGGGCCGAACTACTAAGGGGTGGTCTCTTTACAATCCAATCAAACATATTAATCACATCAATACATTATTGGCAGTTCCCCAAACCAATTGCAGAGTCTCCCATACATTGTTTCTAGGAGAAGCTTCTGGAAGGAAGCTAACTTAACGCAACATTTGCCCTGGAACTCAAACAAACCTGCCAGGGCTTAACACTTTGGCCAATCAACAAACAGCAGGGTAACTGTCTTGGAACAGTATTTGCATTATTTACAATTTGTTTGCAGTAATCCAATCAACTTTATGCATATATACTACTTTGGAGGTCCTCTGCAAGAATCTCATTCATTCTGTCGATTAAAGAGATACTCATACATTCCTTATCTGCAACATTGATCTGGGACCTAGACACTGGCACCAGTCAGCAGCTTGTTTTGCTATATACAGAAACACAGACTTGACCAAAATGGCCTTACAATGCATGAGTCCTCTGCTAAATGTTGGTCCTATTCCTGCTCCTTTTTGGCCAGGATTTATATTCCTCCCTTTTATCATATGATTTAACCATCATTTACGATAACTAATAATAATATTATTAATAATAAAATTTATTATGGACTCGAGGTCCAGACAAGGGGCAACATTACATATAAATGCATTGCATATTAAAAAATATCATAGTACATATAAAATCTTAGTATATCACATAAAAGTATCATAAATTATATATTAAAAAAAAACACAACACATGAATTAAAAATCCAGATTAAAAGAATGATCAATAACTAGTTGTGCACTGGTGACTGTTACATTCTATCAAACATATTAACAAGATGATGATGTATCTTCCCAGAATCTCATCAAGCTTCCCGAGCTTTTGTGGGCGTAGCTTCATCATTTCTTTCTGATGAGTCTTCACCTCCCGGGTTTTCGTTATGTGCGAATCATCTCCATCCGTGTTGCCAATTCATCTGTGCCTGTCCATTGTAGAGTATAAAGTTCCTCGAAGAACCTGGGATAAAGTAAGTTAGCAGTCCACACTTCCACTGATACTCTTACAGTGGTGGAGATATACCCATGCATTCCTTTCCATCCAAGGAAGGCCTCTCTCTGTACATTGCTCCTACTCTATAAATGCAATCCTTCCCACGCTGTGATCGTAGCTAAACTGTGGACAGTTATCTCCGCAGTCACATGGTGATTTCCAATGAAGGTTCCTCATGTAAATTTCAGCTGGGTTCAGTGCAGATTTCCCTACAGGCGGGACTCTTATTCAAAACCACCGCGGGGAATGCTTCAATTCAGCCAAAATCAGCCTCAGCCTTTAATTTACTATTTTGAATTTCAGGGTCTGTCTTACCCCTTTCCAATCCACAGCTTGTGGTCGATAAACACAATTCAATTCAATTGCTGTGAAATTCACAGCTGTTTATATAATTTTCATCAATTTATTTCAATATGCTGTGGACCATTATTTTAAACCAAGCCAAATGAGAATGCCGAATCTAGGGACAATTTTCTTTACACCTTGATAATAGTAGCCGGTTTATAATCAAGGGTTGGATACATGTCGATCCACCGGTCCAATACTCGGACAACAAGTACCCACTCCCCTGGTACTTCCTCTAACCCAATGCAACTTTTTTCTGGCAACTCTTTTCTAGGTGGTCAGCGTCGACTTCCTGACGGGGAACTTTGTCATTTGCACTTTTTCATTTCTTATTATTTTTCAGATTCAGATTCAGATTCAGATTCAATTTTAATTGTCATTGTCAGTGTACAGTACAGAGACAACGAAATGCATTTAGCATCTCCCTGGAAGAGCGACATAGCAAATGATTTGAATAAATAATAATAAGTGTCCGGGGATTGGCAGTCACCGAGGTACGTTGTTGAGTAGAGTGACAGCCGCCGGGAAGAAGCTGTTCCTCGACCTGCTGGTTCGGCAACGGAGAGACCTGTAGCGCCTCCCGGATGGTAGGAGGGTAAACAGTCCATGGTTGGGGTGAGAGCAGTCCTTGGCGATGCTGAGCGCCCTCCGCAGACAACGCTTGCTTTGGACAGACTCAATGGAGGGGAGCGAGGAACCGGTGATGCGTTGGGCAATTTTCACCACCCTCTGCAATGCCTTCCGGTCGGAGACAGAGCAGTTGCCATACCATACTGTGATGCAGTTGGTAAGGATGCTCTCGATGGTGCAGCGGTAGAAGTTCACCAGGATCTGAGGAGACAGATGGACCTTCTTCAGTCTCCTCAGGAAGAAGAGACGCTGATGAGCCTTCTTGCCTATTATTTTGATGCCATCTCTCACGTTCCCGGGATACTCATTCATATTCTACAATACTGGACCTCTGCCAAGTTCCGTCCTTCACTTGATGTCCTCTAAACTATCCTATCCCATCTCTGGCTGTCTGTCTGGGGGTGAGACGATAAAATATACCAGGTTAAATAATCAGATTCTAAATACTTTTAAGCCACATCCCATAAGCCATTTCCAAATATCACATTTTAAAGTCCTCCCAATATATTACTATACAATCTTGAGGGATCTAATTTAGAAATGGTCAATTTATTCCCAGTAGCGAAAATATAGGCACAAAGTAGGTGTCCCCAAACCACAGAGGAGTGTTCATTCCCAGGTTTCCATGTATAGTTATTTTAAGTCGGAGATTGCCTCAATGGTCTCTAGAGGCTGGATATATTTCTTCAAGTTCCTGAGATGTCGTTCTTCCTTTTTCACTGGTGTCAAATATTGTCTTATGCTGGTAAGGTTGGGCACCAGTCAGCAGCTTGTCTTGTTATATACAGAAACACAGACGTGACCAAAATGGCCTTACAATTCACGAGTCATCTGGTTCTATTCCTGCTCCTTTTTGGCCAGGATTTACAGTTAAGCACAATCCACAGTTTAATACATGGCTATCCTAGACCATGCAGTTACAGTTTCAGTTTAGTTTATTGTCACGTGTACCGAGGTGCAGAGAAAAGCTTTTGCTGCGTGCTATGAGGTCAGTGGAAAGACAATACGTGATTACAATCGAGCCATTTGCAGTGTACAGACACATGATGAGGGAATAACGTTTAATGGGAGGTAAAGCCAGAAAAGTCCGATCAAGGATAGTCCGAGGGTCACCAATGAGGTAGATCGTAGTTCAGGACTGCTCTCTGGTTGTGGTAGGATGGTTCTGTTGCCTGATAACAGCTGGGAAGAAACTGCCCCTGAATCTGGAGGTGTGCGTTTTCACATCTTTTGCCTGATGGGAGACGGGAAACGAGGGAGTGGCCAGGGTGTGATGTCCTTGATTATGTTGCTGGTCTTAAGACATAGTACATAGTATTAAGCCATTCAGCCCAACAAGTCTGCTCCACCATTGATCATAGCTGATCTATTTTTCCATCTCACTTCACAAAGATAGGGCAGCCGTGATGGAATGGCGGAGTAGACTCGATGGGCCGAATGGCCTACCTATCCCACTCTCCTGCCTTCTCCACGTAACCTTTGACACCCTTCCTAATCAAGAATAGTTAAAGTACCCAATAAATTGGCCACCATAGCTGTCAGTGGTGAACAATTCCACAGATTCACCACCCTCTGACTAAAAACATTCCTCTTCATCTCTATTCTAAAGGTACGTCCTTTTATTGTGAGGCTGTATCCTTTGGTCCTAGTCTCTCCCACTAATGGAAACATCCTCTCCCCATCCACTCAACGTAGGCCTTTCATTATTCATATGAAACACATTTAAGGAACAGGACTATGAGGTTATCATCAGCTCAAGCAAGTTACCTCCAGTGAAATGTGATAGAAACTAAATCAATTGCCTTTATGTAACACTTTTGATAGGCTTTTGACAGGCATCCCCAATTTTGTTTACGATGAATTAATTCATTGTGAGATATAGTCTCTGCTGCATCCAGTAACACCTCAAACAGCAATGAAATAATTGATGTTCAACTGTGGCAGACGGTGATTGAGAAATAAACAGGAGGACCCCTTCTATTATTTTTCAGATGATGTTGTGGTAGGTTTACCACTGCCTTGGAGCACATAGACCCTTGGTTTAATGGCTATCGGGAAGGCAGAATATCTATTAGTGCAGTATTTTAGTTCTGTTTTGTATTTTGTCATGTGTAGCAGTGTACAGTGAAAAGCATTTGTTGCATGCTATCCAGTCAGCGGAAAGACTATCTATGATTACAATTGAGCCATCCACAGTGTACAGATACAGGATAAAGGGAATAATGTTTAGTGCAAGATAAAGTCCTATTCGAGATAGTCCGAGGTAGATGGTAGCTCAGGACCACTCTCTAGCTGTTGATAGGATGGTTCAGTTGCCTGATAACAGGCAGTAAGAAACTCTCTGTGAAAATCCTAGCACAGTTTTTGTGTTCAATATTAATAATACTCCACAGCTCTTAAATATATTGGGAAATATTCTATTTTTCTTGAGTTTAAACCAAAAATTATTTTCTTATCCTGTTCAATTGCAGTTGTAACGAATGATATTCATCCAGGTAAAAGAGTCAAGTGTGTTTTATTGTCATGTGGCCCAAACAGAACAATGAGCTTCTTACTTGCAGCAGCACAGCACAATATGTAATCATTAATATACATTCCAAACAAGAGGGCCAACCACATATCCTTGTGAATAACATTGGCCACAGACCTACACTTAGAAAAGCACCTCTACACCACTAGTCTCTGGTGCATTACCAAACCAATTTTGTATCCAATTTACCCACACGCTATGGATCCCGTGTGACGTTATAGATCAGTCCACCATGCGAAACCTTGTCAAATGCTTGGGACTAATGTAGGTGGGATATAGAAACATGGACAATAGGTGCAGGAGTAGGCCATTTGGCCCTTTGAGCCAGCACCGCCATTCAATATGATCATGGCTGATCATCCAAAATCAGTAGTACCCCATCCCTGCTTTCTCCCCATATCCCATGATTCCGTTAGCCCGAAGACATGTTTTGTCGGTATGGGCAAGTTGGGATGAAGGGCCTGTTTCCACGCTGGATGACTTTTTGGCTCCTCTGCAACGAGTTACACTTTCCCAGCTCCACAACTCCTCCCGTCCCCATCCCCACCATGAAACCTTCCAACCCCAATCCCGGGCCACAGCTAATGTTGATGCCCGCTGATTCTTGCAGTGGGCTTGGGAGGCTGCAGCTTTGGCCTCGGTGGGGCAGAGCGAGTAAAAGAACAGGAAGAGTTGCAGGAACCGGGTGTGTAGGAAGGAACTGCAGATGCTGATTTACTCTGAAGAGCTACACCACATGTTCAAAAACAAGCCACAAAGTGCTGGAGTAACTTAATGGGTTGGGCAGCATCTCCGGAGAACAAGGAAGAACTAATTCTGTTTACAGGCCAAGTGCAATTTATTGTAATGACAGAATATATCTGCCATTTAACTCAAGGCAACGTTATAGTTAAAATGTTCAATTTTCCAAAGCTGACCAAGCGGGAGCCCAGAATATTAAAAAATTCATAATTCAGTTTCCAATTGCCCATCTTCCAAATTTGGGCGGCAAGGTGGCGCAGCGGTAGAGTCGCTGCCTTACAGCACCAGAGAGCCAGGTTCGATCCTGACCGCGGCTGCTGTTGCACGTTCGTTCTTGCGTGGGTTTAGTCTGGGAGTGGGTTTCCCCCCACACTCCAAAGACGTACAAGTTTGCGGGCTAATTGGTCTGGTATAATTGTGAATATTCCTCAGTGTGTGTCGGATAGCGTTAGTGTGCAGGGATCGCTGGTCGGCGCGGACTTGGTGGGCCAAAGGGCCACAGTTTACATGCTGTATCTCTGAAACTAAACTAAAGCCTTCTCTATCCCTCAGCTCAATAGGATCGCTACTCTGCTTAGGGTTTTGATTGTGTAAATTATTACACAGCTTTATTACCGTACAGGAAACCCATATGGCTAACTTATTAACCTGTTCAGTGCCACCCCCGAGTATACTCGGGTCATGGCCAATAGTGAAAAAAACGTGGCAGTCAACAGGTTAATAAGATGGCCATGTGGATTTGCCTAGATGATCGCTCATCCATTCTTGCTTGGTATTTGGCCGAATTTAAGTTCCGATCATCCACATTTTTCATTCTTGAAGATACCCTGCCGTTACTGGAGTATCTCAACGCCAGAGACCGAGGATCGATCCCAACCTCTGGGGCTGTCTGTGTGGAGTTTGCACGTTCTTCCTGAGACCTCTTGCATTTTGTTGTTTCCACCCCCCCCCCCCCCCCCCCACCCCCCCCCCCCCCCCCCCCCCCCCCCCCCCCGGTTGTTCTGGCTCCCCCCCACATCCCAAAGACGTGCGGGTTTGTTGGTTAATTGGCCCTCGTGTGAACGTGTGATTGGTGGTCGGCGTCGACCCGACGGGCCGAAGGGCCTCTTTCCATCCTGTACCTCTCATTTCAATTCAATAAATGTCATTTTCCCATGACTCAACTTCCACAAAGGAATACGAATATCCAGTATTGAATAGTTGAGCCTTTTTCCCCCCAAGAAAATGTTTACTATTTTTCTGTTTTCTGTTGCAAAATGGGTTTAACTTTTAGTTTTACCACATCTAATCCAATGCTGCAAAGATGCATCCAATGCAAGTGTCATATTGGTCATAATTATTCGAGCACAAACTAATGCTACAGAAGAAAATAACATGCAAAATTACCTCTTATGTATTGTTATAAAAATGTTGACCTTTGAATTTTTTCTAATTTCAGTGTTGAAGTAGAATCTGTAAAGTGCACTGTGTCTTTAATGCCTCCGCCATGGGTTAATGTACAAGTCAGTAACACAGACTAACATGATGTTTTGTACCAGCCAGGATGTGTCATTGCTTCAGTTTACATCGGTAGCTTATCAATGGAGTTTTGACAGTATTGTGTATTTCATGGAATGGTCGATGATGTAAACCCTGGTGATTTTTAACATTGCCTTGTCTTTAAAGTTGAAATAAACAATCCCTGATTGGTGCATTAAATTGTTCTATCAATGCAAACTCAGTGTGTCTCAAGTATGTTGATGCAACTTCAATTCCACAATCCATTCCTTCATTTCATTACCTGGTGCATCTCAGACAAACAGGTTTGCTGAAATTGTTGCAAAGCATTTTTTCTTAGTCTCCCTTCAGTCATGACCATGGGTGGCTCCAGGGTGCTATTCCCTTTATGGAGGTTGACTTTGTTTAACGTGGGGAGACTGGTGCACAGACAACCACCCCATGGTCCTTGACAGATCTGGGTCAGGATCCAGTGGCATGGAGTCCAAGACGACCGGAGACCCTTTCCTGCTGCAGCCTTCATCCGCCTTCCCAGCCGTTGTGACGCTCCACTAAGGTCAGCCATCGTCCTCCTCCTGTTCCACCGTTGAGGTCTTGGTTGGATTGCTCTTTGTCAGGGCCCTCCCCCTCGACCTTACCACCATGGGTGACCCTACCAGGAGCATAGCTCCAGACGGCATCGCTCTCAGGATCTCAGGTCCACACAAGCTTCTCCACCACGACACGGTGACAGTCCACGGAGAAGTACAAAGCATATTAACTTAATAATTGGCACCCGTAAGGTGAACCGATCTAAGCACAGCACAGGGTGGAAGAGTTGCTGCCTTACGGTGCCAGAGACCCGGGTTCGATCCTGACCTTGGATGCTGTCTGTGTGGAGTTTGCACGTTCTCCCTGTGACTGCGTGGGTTTTCTCCTGGTGCTCCAGTTTCCTCCCACATCCCAAAGACGTGTGGGATTGTCGGCTAATGTCAGCTAATTGGCCTCTGTAAATTACCCCCAAGTCAAGTGTGTAGGCAGTGGATGAGACAGTGGGATTGCCTGCATGTGGCAAGCGCGACCAAACCAGAAAGCGGCGTGGCGTCGAGGCGGCTGCGAGCCGGCAGGCCGTTGCCGCGCGGAATTTTTGAACATGGTCAGTTTTTCGGAGCCCCGCACAATGTCGGGACCAGCTCCGCACAACTCCGTACGGCTCCGGCGATCGAAGTGGGACCGGCCCCGCGAGGCCGTACGGCTCAAGCAACCACGCTAGGCCGTGCTCGCCACATGGAGTCGCATGCCCGTGGGACAGGCCCTTAAGGTCGCGCTTGCCGCATGCAGGTCGCATGCTCGTGGGACAGGCCCTTTAACTGAGTCTCAATTAAAATAGATTGCTTCCATCTTCAGGACAGTTTATAGATTACACATTATCAAAAAGAAACACAAAAGGCTGGAGTAACTCAGCGGGACTGGCAGCATCTCTGGAGAGAAGGAATGGGTGGCGTTTCGGGTTGCGGCCCTTCTTCAGACTTCAGTCTGTGTCAGACTGGGTTGCAGTCTGAAGAAGGGTCTCGACCCGAAACGTCACCCATTCCTTCTCTCCAGAGATGCTGCCAGTCCCGCTGAGTTACTCCAGCCTTTTATGTCTATCTTCGTTGTAAAACCAGCATCTGCAATTCCTTCCTACACACATTATCTAATGTTGCCAGCACAGTTGAATATGGTGCAACTGGGTCTATCTGAAGATGAGGCTTAATTTAGGCTAATCTTTAATTCAAGTTTCCATGAGTAATCTTTATTTAAATGTGAAGACAGCAAGTGTAGTTAACAGAATGGAAATATTTCCCTGTGCACCTCTTAAAATACAGTAATATTTCTTCCTAATTGTAATCTATAGCCATGACAATTAGACTGGGGCAGTCTCCACAGAATGCGAGCTTTGCCATTAAGGAAAGTGCTTATGATCAAGAACATACTGCCTCTAATGACGGGATTATGCCCCTGTCCCACTTAGGCGATGTTTTAGACGACTACAGGCGACTAGGCCACATGGTTGCCGGGGTGTCGCCTGTATGGTCTCCTCAGTCGCCCAAAGAGTCGTACCTTTCTTCTGGTCTTCGCTGGATTTTGAAATGTTTGAAACTTTTCGGAAACAGTCGCGCCCATGGGTTTGGCGCCAACGATCGTAGCCTGGCGTAGGTGCTGTCGCCAGGACGACATAGGCTGACCGGTGAATTCCATTGGCGACTACCTACATCAACTGGCGACTGAATTGTCTTACCTTGCCGTAGCTTGTCGCGGATGGACGTAGGTTGTCGTAGGTGGACGTCCTAATGGTCGGCGGTTGTCGGTAGCTTGACGTCGACTAGGTGGTAAGTTGTTGTGGACATTGTCATAGACATTGTCATGGGGGGGGGGGCCAGTCGCCGTTTCTTCAGCGACCTGCTACGACTATGACAGTCGCCGGCAGTTGCCTAAAAAAACACCTAAGTGGGACAGGCCCATTACAGTCAATGAAGACTGTACATCCGAGGGGCAAAAAAAAAAAATCACACATAACTCAATCCAAGTCCCTGTCTCAGTGCATGGAACATAGAATAATACAGCACAGGAACTGGCCCTTCAGCCCACAATCTCTGTGCTGAACATGTTGCCGCTAGTTAGAGAGTCTAGGACCAGAGGTCACAGCCTCAGGATTCAAGGATGTTTCTTTAGGAAGGAGATGAGGAGGACTTTCTTCAGTCAGAGGGTGGTGAGCCTGTGACAATTCACTGCCTCAGAAGGCCGTGGAGACCAAGTCAATGGATATTTTTAAGAAAGAGATAGTTAGATTTTTGATTAGTACGGGTGTCAGGGGTGAAAGCAGGAGAATGGGGTTCAGATAGATCCGCCATGATTGAACGGGGGAGTAGACAATGGGCCGAATGGCCTAATTCTGCTCCTATCACTTGTGAATTGATGAACATGAAGTTAAAGTAATCTCCTCCACCTACACATGATCCATATCCCTCTATTCCCCGCACATCTGTATTACTATCGAAAAGTTTATTAAATGCCACGATGGTATATGCCTCCACCATCACATCTGGCAGTGCATTCCAGATGTGCCCCGCATATCTCCCTTACACCTTAGCCTTCTCACCTTAAAGACATTCCTTCTAGTCCGAGACATTACAATCCTGTGCACAAGGCTTTATATACTGCGATCTGGTCTCCCCTCCACCTCCAAAGCTCTACTGAATTTTCTAGACAAGTGAAATACTCTGCCTCGTTTGGGACTCTTTGGCCAAGGGAAACAACAGCCTATTAAACCTCTTCAGTATCTGCAATATTGCGATTCATTCTTCTGAATAGCAGACTGTGCAGACTGATTCACCACCAGCTTTCCTCTCCGCTTGGTCATTGTCACAGCAATCAATCCTGTGAACCTTGTAGTCCTGCCAAGAAAAGTACAGCCGTCCTAGAAAAGGAAACCAAGTGTGCACTGTTCTCCTGGTGTGGACCTGTTGAAGCCCTTTACAGTTCACTAACTGTCAGACTTGCAACTCTAAACTATTTGATGTCTGTACGGAGTTTGTGCCTTCTCCCCGTGACCTGCGTGGGTTTTCTCAGAGATCTTCGGTTTCCTCCCACACCCCAAAGACGTACAGGTTTGTAGGTTAATTGGCTTGGTATAATTGTAAATTGTCGCTAGTGTGTGTAGGGTAGTGTTCACGTGCGGGCGTCGCTGGTCGGCGCGGACTCGGTGGGCCAAAGGGCCTGTTTCCGTGCTATATCTCTAAACTAAACTAAACTAAACTAAACATGTTTCCTGTCTCAAGCGTGTCCAATCCCTTAATAATCTTGTATGTTTCAATAAGATATCCTCTCATCCTTCTACATTCCAGCCCAGTCGCTCCATTCTTCAAACATATGACAGTCCCGCCATCCCGGGAATTAACCTCGTGAACCTACGCTGCAGTCCCTTCATAGCAAGAATGTCCTTCCTTAAATTAGGGGACCAAAACTGCGCACAATACTCCAGGTGTGGTCTCACTAGGGCCCAGCACAACTGCAGAAGGACCTCTTTGCTCCTGTACTCAACTTCACTTGTTGTGAAAGTGGGATAGCATACACCTAAAGTTGGAAGGGTGATCGATAGATGAATGGGTGATCAGCTGCAAAGGTTACTGGCTGCAACCTTCCCTCCATTGACGAACTGTACACTGCAAGGGCCAGGAAGCGAGCGGGCAAGATCATCTCTGACCCCTCTCACCATGGCCACAAACTCTTTGAATCACTTCCCTCTGGAAGGCGACTCCGGGCTGTCAAAGCTGCCACAGCCAGACATAAAAACAGTTTTTATCCACGAGTAGTTGCTCTATTCAATAACCAAAAGTCTGTGGCCTCCTTTTGCTCTGGTATTTTATTTAATTCACATGTTTCACCGATAATGTTCTATTATTAATGTTTAATGTTTTATGTGTCATTCCTAATTGTCGCTGTATGTCATATTGTCACTTGTGGGCGGAGCACCAAGGCAAATTCCTTGTATGTGAATACTTGGCCAATAAATCCATTCATTCATTCACAGTTGACGAGGTGTCAGTGTGCTGAATACATTTACTGTGGCACTGTTGCAAGTAAGATTTTCTTTGCTCTGTTTTGGTACGTATGACAAAAAGACACTTGAATACACAGCCCCGTATTGTCTTGTAGCTTTTGCATTGTTGGTGGAAATAGAACTGAATGACAGCGCAGATTTTGATGCCCAGGGTTAAGTATTACACGACACGATACATTAGAACTTTATTTAACCAAGGAGGGAAATTGATCTGCCAACAGTCATCAAAACACAAGATAAATGAAACATGAAATGAAAGTGACGAGTGGAAAGGATTAGGGATGTGCAAAGGGGGGGTGTGTGTGTGGGAGGGGAGTCAGTCTCCCACATGACAGAAGGGGGAGGAGTTGTACAATTTGATAGCCGCAGGGAAGAAGGATCTCCTGTGGCGTTCTGTGCTGCATCTTGGTGGAACCAGTCTGTTACTGAAGGTTGCCAGGGAATTCTCTGCCACAGAAGGCAGTGGAGGCCAACTCTCCTTAATATTTTTCAGAGAGAGTTATTTATAGAGCTCTTAGGGCTAACGGAATCAAGGGATATGGGGAGACCCGACCACGGATGAACACGGAGGGGAGGCTGGCTGGACTATGGTGCCATCCTCACCTTGATGCCATTTATGTTATGTTGTGTCGTGGACTTTCTGTGTTTGTGCTTTTTTTAAATTCAATTTCAATTTTATTTTTAATATGTTTTATTATTTATTTATTATTTTAAAACATTTTTTTATGATACTGCCTGTAAGGGAAATTCATTTCGTTGTCTCAAATTGAGACAATGACAATAAATTTGAATACAATACAATACAATACAATACAAGAAAGCAGGAACGGGGTACTGATTTTGGATGATCAGCCGTGATCATTTGAATGGCGGTGCTGGCACGAAGGGCCGAATGGTCTGCACCTGCACCTATTGTCTATGTTTCTATGGTGCTCCTCGGGTTGACCAGCGGGTCATGGAGGGGGTGAGCTGTATTGCCCAATTATTCAGCACCACTGCAATGTGGACAGCGACATTCAGGGAACCCGGACAAGAAACTTGGCCATTCTACCACTGAGACACGGTGTGTGCAGCAAGGAATTTGTCTGCAGATCCCAGTTCGCGTGGAGATTGAGTTACCACACTGCTTTACTTGAACAAGAACATTAATTAAAAGCCGAACACCTTGCGTCTAAATCCGGCATTGTACAATTTATGCTGTGCAGCACACTAAGACATCATTTGAGAATACCTTCTAAGATAGACACAAAATGCTGGAGCAACTCAGATGGCCAGGCAGCATCTCTGAGAAACATAGAAACATAGAAAATAGGTGCAGGAGTAGGCCATTCGGCCCTTCGAGCCTGCACCGCCATTCAATATGATCATGGCTGATCATCCAACTCAGTATCCTATACCTGCCTTCTCTCCATATCCCCTGATCCCTTTAGCCACAAGGGCCACATCTAACTCCTTCTTAAATATAGCCAATGAACTGGCCTCAACTACCTTCTGTGGCAGAGAGTTCCACAGATTCACCACTCTCTGTGTGAAAAATGATTTTCTCATCTCGGTTTTAAAGGATTTCCCCCTTATCCTTAAGCTGTGACCCCTTGTTCTGGACTTCCCCAACATCGGGAACAATCTTCCTGCACCTAGCCTGTCAAAACCCCTTAAGAATTTTGTAAGTTTCAATAAGATCCCCCCTCAATCTTCTAAATTCTAGCGTGTACAAGCCGAGTCTATCCAGTCTTTCTTCATATGAAAGTCCTGCCATCCCAGGAATCAGTCTGGTGAACCTTCTCTGTACTCCCTCTATGGCAAGAATGTCTTTCCTCAGATTAGGAGACCAAAACTGTACGCAATACTCCAGTTGTGGTCTCACCAAGACCCTGCACAACTGCAGTAGAACCTCCCTGCTCTTATACTCAAATCCTTTTGCTATGAATGCTATCATACTAAAAAAAGGAATAGGTGACGTTTCGGGCCGAGACCTTTCTTCAGGCCTGCCGCACCGCTGGGTTACTCCAGAATTTTGCATCTATCTTCAGTGTAACTATCTTCGTAGTTCCTTCCTACACATTGAGAATCCCTCCGTTGGTTTATGGTATTTGGGGCAAGACAATCCGATTTTCCCTTGTGAAGTAGTGCTCGAAAAAGAAGTTTAACAAAGTGGCCTCTCTGAGTTTTGAAATCTTTAAAGTACAAGCCAACCCAAAAATAAACGTAAAATGCTGAATGTTATTTCAAACAAAGATGGATGTAATGAGATGTGCAGCAAGAGAACAAAATGAAACTCTATAATCAATATTAATATTTCTCATGCCTCAATCAGGGATAACTTCGGAACCAAGCACGTTGCAGTTCAGTCAAATCTGAAGTGAGCACTAACATGCATGTTTCATAATCTTCATTCAATATGGTCTATTTGATTCTATCAGAAATAACAAATGCTGCACGAATAATTTGTCAACTATTAATATATGAACCATCACCACATTTGCACAAGATTTCAATTTAAATAAAATACCCTTGTCAATGAATAAAGTTGTCAATAGATTTCTTTGGCCATTGCTTTGCTGATTTTGTATGTATAATTCCTTCTTTGTTTTCTGCAAAAATAATTATATCCAGTGCAAGAAGGATTTCCACTGACAGCGTATTAAGTCAAATCATGATGATATTTCATTTGGCACAAAACTAATATTCCTTTTAAGTCCCTCGCAACTATCTTTATGCAGCTTTAAGGTTTGAAATAGCTTATGGGTGGCACGGTGGCCCATCGGTAGAGTTGCTGCCTTACAGCGCCAGAGACTCGGGTTCGATCCCGACCACGGCTGCTGTCTGTACGGAGTTTGTACGTTCTCCCTGTGGCCTGCGTGGGTTTACTCTGGGAACGGTTTCCTCCCGACACTACAACGAGTGATTTTTTCGGGCCGAGACCTTTCTTCAGACTCAGTTTTTTCACCTTCCATCACAGTGAGGAATGTGGAGGAGTCACTGTGGTGGATGTTTATGTTAAAATGTATTTTGTGTGTTCCGTTGCGTTTTATTTGTATGACTAACTTGGCAAATGAGATTCCTCGTATGTTGCAGAACATACTTGGCTAATAAAGTATAATTGTATTGTATTGTAATGTCTGAAGAAAGGTCTCGACCTGAAACGTCACACCCATTTCTTCTATCCGGAGATGCTGCCTGCCCTGCTGAGTTACTCCAGCTTTTTGTGTCTATCATTGAACCATTGTGATCTGCAGCTACCTTAGCGTTATAGTAAATAACATTATAAAAAGAAAAAAAATCAAATCAGCCTGTTATAAGCCAGCAGAAAGCTCTCTACGATGCCAGCGTGCACATGCACTGTTCTTGAGAATAGAACTTCATCAGCATTCGAAATACTAAATCTCCGGCATCTGCTGAAACACAGGCAGTCAAGTTGAAAGCATGGCAATCAGCAGTAAAAAACAAAAATTATAGACTTTCAGCAGACGTCTTATTAATCAAGCACCCATTTAGCCAAACCTTGATTATTAACAGGCAGTAACACTGGGTCTGCCAGGCCAGTCAGGTTTGTGGATTTTGGGGAGAAGGTAAAATCGGGACCGTGTGGGGCTGGGGAACGATGAGGTTAGAGGCTTGGGAGTTGATTAAGTCAGTGATGGTGCTAGATGGTGTCTGAAGAAGGGTTTTGACCCGAAACGTTGCCTATTTCCTTCACTCCACAGATGCTGCCTCACCCGCTGAGTTTCTCCAGCATTTTTGTCTACCTGCCACTCATTTGGCCATGCTTTCCACAAAAATACTCCAGCAATGTGATATCCCATATTGAAAGCATAAAATGCTTGCTGATTCACTGTCAGTTTTGTGGTGTCTATTTCCATTGCAAACACTGTAAGCAGAAATGGATAAGATTAAAAATGACGTTTTCCTATCATCCATTTTATTCTGTACCTATGTTTGACTTTTGATTATGGTGAGTGAACAAGTGTTTTCAGTTGAAATGTAATGGAGAACAGCAGACGATTCCTTGAAGTGTAATTAATAAGATTTTCACATCAATACATTTTGGCCTTAATTTTATACATTACTCTGTACTAAAATATTGCTCACAGATCCTTGAGATAAGTTAAGAGAATTCTTTCACTGTGGATTTCCCATTACTGTTGAGCTGCTAATACGATAAAGTCCAGTACACTCTGATAGTGCAAGGGTCTCCAATGAGGTAGATGGAAGGTCAGGACTGCTCTCTGGTTGTGGTGGGGTTCAGTTGCCAGATAACAGCTGGGAAGAAACTGTCCCCGAATCTGGAGGTTTGTGCTTTCAAACTTCTGTACCTCTTGCCTGATGGGAGGGGGGAGAAGAGGGAGTGACCAGGGTGAGACTGGTCCTTGATTAAAATAGGCAACGTTACGGGCCGAAATGTTGCCTATTTCCTTCGCTCCATAGATGCTGCCTCACCTGCTGAGTTTCTCCTGCAAATTTGTCTACCTTCGATTCTCCAGCATCTGCAGTTCCTTCTTGAACGCTGGTCCTTGATTATGCTTTTTTTTTGCTTTTGGCTTTGCCGAGGCAGCGTGATGTGTAGATGGAGTCAATGGAAGGGAGGTTGGTTTGTGTGATGGTTTGGGCTGGGTCCACAATTCACTAGAATGTCTTGCGCTCTTGGATGGAGCTGTTTCCAAACCGTGTTGTGAAGCATCCTGATAATATGCTGGTGAGAGTTGTTGGGGGACAGACCAAACTTCTCAAGCCTTCCATGGAAGTAGAGGCATCGATGGTGCTTTAAGAAAAAAAAGCATCCCAAAGGTACACTACTAGATTGGTTGATAATTGTACATTATCCCTGTGGGCAATTTGGTGGGAGGGAAGTTCATAAGATCTAGGAGCAGAATTAGGCCATTTGACCCATCGAGTCTATTCCGCCATTCAATCACGAGTGATCTATCTTTCCCTCTCAAACCCATTCTCCATAACCCCTGGCCTTCTCCCCATAACCCCTGGCCTTCTCCCCATAACCCCAGACACCCTATGTAGATGCATCGAAAGAGCATTGACGACCGGAAATTAACTGGGGTGAATGGGATTGCTCGAAGAGTTAGCATGGAATCAATGGGCCAAATGGACTCTCGTATTGCCAGGAAGTATGACAAATATGCCAAACGTCATCTATCAAATCTTAACATTCAATGACTATCTGTGGCTGTTCTGCCAATGCGTTCCTTCGCCCTTCTAAAGTTCATAGGTTCTAGGAGAAGAAATTAGGCCATTCGGCCCATCAGGTCTACTCCGCTCTGCCATTCAATCGTGGCTGAGCTATCTTTCCCTCTCAACATCATTCTCCTGACTTCTCCCTGTAACCCCAGACAAGTTATCTAATCGAGTCAATGGATGTCACAGAGATGTTTGAAATGAATCATGCTACGTTTCAGAGTTCTGCTCTAGGGCCACTTCTGTTTTAGTTCTCAGTAATTGAGCTATTTGCCTGGAAGGAAGGATGTCAAAATTAGAAGGTACAAAAATAGCAGTTGAGGTTTTTGCGCCTGATTGTGCTGTATTTAATTCAGATTAGTTCATTATACAATAGACAATAGACAATAGGTGCAGGAGTAGGCCATTCGGCCCTTCGAGCCAGCACTGCCATTCAAATGATCATGGCTGATCATCCAAAATCAGTACTCCGTTCCTGCTTTCTCCCCATATCCCTTGATTCCATTAGCCCTAAGAGTTATATAAATAACTCTCTCTGAAAAATATTAAGGAAAATTGGCCTCCACTGCCTTCTGTGGCAGAGAATTCCATGGCAACGTTCAGAAACTGACTGGTTCTTGTGATCATGGCTGATCATCCACAATCAGGATCCCGTTCCTGCCTTCTCCCCATATCCCTTGACAGAGAATCGGCCTCCAGGAGGCAGAGAATTCCACAGATTCACAACTCTCTGGGTGAAAATGTTTTTCCTCATCTCCGTTCCAAATGGCCTCCCCCTTTTCTTAAACAGTGGCCCCTGGTTCTGGGCTCACCCAACATCGGGAACATGTTTCCTGCTTCTAGCGTGTCCAATCCCTTAATAATCTTAACAGACCAGCGAGCAATGAACTTCCTTCTTTGCATGAGGCTCATGAATAATATCCATATGGTAATATTAAATAAGGTCATAAATAAATACATGTAAAATAGCAAATTGGTGCAAAGATTCTAGTGCAATCTGAAGTAGTGCAAAAACAAAACACGATAGACCCATAATATGAATAAGTGAATGAGTTAAGCTGGGTGCTTCGGTTTCCTTCCACTTCCTTAATTAAATGACGGCGTAGACTTAAGTCATAAGGGCATAAGTGATAGGAGCAGAATTAGACCATTCGGCCCTACTCCTCCATTCAATCATGGCTGATCTATCTCTCCCCCCTAACCCCATTCTCCTGCCTTCCCCCCCATAACCTCTGACACCTGTACTAATCAAAAATCTATCTATCTTTGCCTTAAAACAAATTCACTGACTTGGCCTCCACAGCCTTCTATGTCCACAGCCTTCTGTAGACAGCCCCCTGACTACAGAAATTCCTCATCATCTCCTTCCTAAAAGAACGTCCTTTTATTCTGAGGCTGTAACCTCCAGTCCTAGACTCTCGCACTAGTGGAAACATCCTCTCCACATCCACTCTACCCAAGCCTTTCACTGTTCAGTATGTTTCAATGATTCACCACCCTCTGACTAAAAAGGGTTTTGATGGGCCAAATGGACTTATTCAGCTTCTATAACTTGTGAAATTTCAAAGACGTGCAGGTTTATAGGTGTATAGTTAAGGGTAAGAATAATTTCCAGTATTTACATAAAGGGGGTGAGAAAAGGAGATACTCAGGATTTTGTGAATGAATAGAAAGACACAGCATGGAAACAGGCCCTATGTCCCACTGAGACCATCGATCACCCGTCCACACTAGTTCTATGCTATCCCACTTTCTCATCCACCCTACACACCAGGGGCAATTTACAGAGGCCGATTAATTGACAACAAACCCGCACGTCTTTGGGATGAGGGAGGAATAGGGTGAACTGTTTTAAATATCTGGGAGTCCACATCTCCGAGGATATGACATGGGCATCACACGCCTCAGCACTCGTGAGTAAGGCAAGGCAGCGCCTTTACCACCTCAGGCAATTGAGGAAATTCAGAGTGTCTCCGAGGATCCTCCAGTGCTTCTACGCAGCGGCGGTGGAAAGCATCTTGTCCGGGAACATTACCATCTGGTTTGGGAATTGCTCTGCCAAGGACAAGAAGGCTCTGCAGAGAGTAGTGCGTTCGGCCGAACGCACTATGGGAACTTCACTCGCCCCCCTGCAGGAACTATACAACAGGAGGTGCAACTCCAGAGCAAATAAAATCATGGGAGACCCCTTCCACCCCTGCAACGGTCTGTTCCAGCTGGATAACGCCTCCGTTGCCATGCGGTGAGAACGGAGAGGTTGAGAAGGAGTTTCTTCCCAGAGGCCATTTGGACTGTAAACGCCTATTTCACCAGGGACTAACTCTACTGAACGTTTTTCCTTCCATTATTTATTATGTAAAAGAATATGTGTGTTATGATTGTGTTTATAGTTTGTTTGGTTGTTTGGTTGTTTGTCTTTTGCACAAAAGTCCGCGAGCATTGCCACTTTCATTTCACTGCACATCCTGTATGTGTATGTGACAAATAAACTTGACTTGACTTGACTTGAAACCGGAGCATCCAGAGGGAAACCTGCGTGGTCACTTGGGGAACGCGCAGTCTTCACACAAACAGCGCCCGAGGTCAGGATCGTAAGATCATGAGTCATAGGAGCAGAATTAGGCCATTTGGCCCAACAGTTCCGCTCTGCCATTTAATCATGGCTGATCTATCTTCTCTCTCAACCCCATTCTCCTCTCTTCTCCCTATAACATTTGACGCCCTTAAGCCCCTGTCTCACTTAGGAAACCTGAACGGAAACCTCTGGAGACTTTGCGCCCCACCCAAGGTTTCCGTGCGGTTCCCGGAGGTTGCAGGTGGTTGCCGGAGGTTGCAGGTAGTGGAAGCAGGTAGGGAGACTGACAAAAACCTCCGGGAACTGCACGGAAACCTTGGGTGGGGCGCAATGTCTCCAGAGGTTTTCGTTCAGATTTCTTAAGTGGGACAGGGGCACTACTAACCAAGAGCTGATCAATCCCTGCTTTAAAAATACCCAACGAATTGACCTCCACAGCCATCTGTGGTAATGAACTCCACAGATTCACCGCCCTCTGGCTAAAGAAATTCCACCTCATTGAACCCAGTCTCTAGTGCCGTGAGGCAGCAACTCTACCAGCTGCGACACTGTGCCGTCTTAAAATAATTCTATAAATGATTCTATAAATTCTATAAACAATTCACTATTCACTGATTCGCTGTATGTCACAAGTTATAGTAGAATTAGGCCATTCGGCCCATCGAGTCCACTCCGCCATTCAATCATGCCTGATCTCTGCCCCCTAATCCCATTTTCCTGCCTCCCCATAATCCTTGACACCCGTTCTAATCAAGAATTTGCCTATCTCTGCCTTAAAAATATCCACTGACTTAGTTTCTACAGCCCTCTGTGGCAACGAGTTCCGTGGATTAACTACCCTCTAAAGTGAGGAGAAGTTCCTCCTCCCCTTTCTAAAAGAGCACCCTTTAATTCTGAGGCTGTGACCTCTGGTCCTAGACTCTCCCACCAGTGGAAACATCCTTTCCACATCCACTTTATTTATGCTTTATCGATCTATGCTCTAAACTAAATGCTAGTGATAATAAGGAACGGCAGGTGCTGGCTTATATCAAAATTAAACACAAAGTGCTGGAGTAACTCAGCTGGTCAAGCAGCATCTCTGAGAAAATGGATTAGGTGACGTCTGAAGAAGGGTCCCAACCTGAATCGTCACTAACTCATTTTCTCCAGAGGTGTTGCCTGACCCGCTGAGTTACTCCAGCATTGTAGATCCTCACTGGATGCGTAAGATATGAGGTTTAAATGATCATCTGAGAGAACGTTAAACATGACAACCAACTTTGTGGAATTCATTGCCACAGAAGGCTGTGGCGGCCAAGTCAATGGATATTTTGTCCGAACCAGCAGGTCCAGGAACAGCTTCTTCCCGACGGCTGTCACTCTACTCAACAACGTACCTCGGTGACTGCCAATCACCACCCCCCCCCCCGGACACTTATTATTATTTATTCAAATCATTTGCTATGTCGCTCTTCCAGGGAGATGCTAAATGCATTTCGTTGTCTCTGTACTGTACACTGACAATGACAATTAAAATTGAATCTGAATCTGAATCTGAATTTTTAAGATGGAGATTGCCAGATTCTTGATCAGTACGGGTGTCAGGGGTTGTGGGGAGAAGGCAGGAGGATGGGGTGAGAGGGAAAGATAGATCAGCCATGATTGAATGGCGGAGTAGACTTGATGGGTTGAATGGCCTAATTCTGCTCCTATCACTTATGACCTTATGACATTTCAGAATCAGGTACATGGATGAGACAGGATTGGAGGGATGAGGGCCAAACGGCAGTAGTTATGAACTATTAAACTCCAATGGTACCCTGAGCCCATATAATTTTAAACACAAAACAATTAGAAGAAATTATTTGTTTGCTCATTTTGTTTCTCCAATCTCATCTCCATAATTGCTCTAACTGATTTTTAAAAAAAAATCATTACATCACAATGCCGTAGAAATGTTTCATTATTAAAATATGTTTCCACTGGGACTAAAATGTGATTAAGTGGTCTTAAAATATCCTCTCCGATGACACGAATGCTTTTTTGGAAAAAAGGAGTCGAATTATTTTCCCTGCTGCTGTCAATTCAATATCTCATCTCTTGGAAGTCCAGTAACTTGCCCAGACAGGTTAGTCTCTGATGAAACTTTATTTTAAAACATAAACATTCCAAATGAAAAAGCAAAAGAGCCCAGTCTTTCATCAGCCGTCTCTCCCCCATTGCTAATTCCTGAGAAGGCTCAGCTCAGGACACAACACTTCAATTCCTTAACAGAATTGAACAATATGTAGGGCATTACGTTTATTCATCATATCCTGCAATTGTTACTTAACCATTCACCGCATTCTGGGCGGCACAGGTAGAACTGCTGCCTCGCAGTGCCAGAGACCCGGGTTCGAACCTGACCTCAGCTGCTGTCTGTGTGGAGTTTGCACGTTCTCCCTGTGACCGCGTGGGTTTCCTCCAGGTGCTCCGGTTTCCTCCCTTCCCAAAGACGCGCAGGTTTGAAGGTTAATTGGCTTCCGTAAAGATTGCCCCCAGTAAGTCAGATGTGAAAGGACAAAATAGACCTAGTGATGGTTGGCATGGATTTGGCGGGTCCAAGGGCCTGTTTCTATAGTGTACATCTAAACTATAGCCTGCATGCTTCAATGTTTCTTTGGTGCCCAAGGCTATCTTCTCTATTGAGGCACAGGGAGTAGCAGATATAGGAATCTAGATCAAAACACAAAGTACTGGAGTAACTCAATGGGCTAGGCAGCTTCCCTGGAGAACATGCATAGGTGACATTTCGGGTTTAAACTCTCTGAAAGGTGACATTGGCCAGCGTTTATTTACAGAGGGCTAGAATGTAATGCTGAGGCTCTATAAGGTGCTGGTCAGGCTGCATTTGGAGTATTGTGAGCAATTTTGGGCCCCATATCTGAGGAAGGAGGTGCTGGTCTCTGGAGAGGGTCCAGAGGAGGTTTACAAGAATTATCCCGGGAATGGGTGGGTTAACATAGGATGAGCATTTGACGGCACTGGGCTTGTACTCCCTGGAGTTTAGAAGGATGAGGGGACACTTCATTGAAAGTTATCAAATAGTGAAAGGCTTAGATAGAGTGGTTGTGGATAGGATGTTTCCACTAGTGGGAGAGTCTAGGACCAGAGGTCACAGCCTCAGAAGTAATGGGCATTCCTCGAAGAAGGAGATTAGCCAGAGGGTGGTGAATCTGTGGAATTCTTTGCCACAGAAGACTGTGGAGACCAAGTCAATGGATATTGGATATTTTTCAATGGATATTTTTAGGGCAGAGATAGATAGATTCTTGATTAATGTGGGTGTCAGGGGTTATAGGGAGAAGGCAGGAGAATGGGGAGAGATCGATCAGCCATGTTTGAATGGCGGAGTAGACTTGATGGGCGGTATGGCCTAATTCTGCTCCTTTCACTTATGGCCTAATGACATTTCAGAACCATTTAGACAGTTACTTGGATAAGACAGAGTTGGCGGGATATGGGCCAAACGCAGGTAGGCGGAACTATTGTAGACGGGACATGTTGCCTGGTGGTGGCATGTTGGGCTGAAGGGTGTGTTGCTACACTGTAAGACACTATGACTCGAAACGTCACCCATCCATGATCTCCAGAGATGCTGCCTGAACTGCGGAGTAACTCCAGCTCTCTGTGTCACTGCAATTCACTTCTGATTTCCCTGTTGGTTGAGCAGGTATCATCACCATCAATAACATAATTCTCTTTCATTGCCTCCCTGGTCGTCTGAAACAAACTTTTCAAATCTTCAGCAAATAATACCATGTGTGAACATTTTTGGAGACCAGCCATACTCCCTGGCTAAATAAAAGGCCCAAATAATATAGGAATATCTGTAGATTAAATTGTCTGAAAGATAGAGGGATATCTGCAAAAGAAAGCTACTTGCATTTCATTAACTTCCTATTGAAGCTGCTGCTTTTAAATTATGATTTTCAATGCTGGAAACATTTTATAACGATACTAAATGAATTTCCATTCATAAATATATGAATGAACTCTGACGCAAAACAAAAAAAATGCTGAATTAACTCAGCGGGTCAAAAAGGATTGGATAGACTAGATGCAGGAAAAACATGTCCTGATGTTGGGAGAGTCCAGAACCAGGAGTCACAGTTTAAGAATAAGGGGGGTAGACTATTTAGGACTGAGATGAGCAAAAAGTTCTTCACCCAGAGAGTTGTGAATCTGTGGAATTCTCTGCCACAGAAGGCAGGGGAGGCCAATTCACTGGATGTTTTCTAGAGAGAGTTAGGTTTAGTTCTGAGGGCTAACGGAATCAAGGGATATGGGGAAAAAGCAGGAACGGGGTACTGATTTTAGATGATCAGACAAGATCAGATTGAACGGTGAATCTGGCTCGAAGGGTCGAATGGCCTACTCCTGCACCTATTTTTCTCTGTTTTCTATGTCAGGCAGCATCCGTGGACAGGAGATATTTCGGATCGGGAACCTTCTTCAGTGTTTTTCCATTTCCCTCCTCAGATGCTGCCTGACCCGCTGAGTTATTGCAGCATTTTGTGTTTTACTCACAATTCCAGAATCTGCAGTTCCATGTGTCTACAGCATATCAGGAGCACATTGGCATACTCTGGAAATCAATTGCACAGATCCACCACCCTCTGAAAATCCTCCTCACCCCCTTACTAAAGGTGCATCCTTTTATTCTGAGGCTAAGGCCTCTGGTCCTAGACTCTCCCAACTAATGGAAACATCCAATCTACATAGGCCATTCACTATTTGGTAAGTTTCAATGAGATTCGCCCCATCATGCTTCTAAATTGCAACTAGTAAGAGGATGAAAGCCATCAAATGCACAATCCAGTTGTCATTATACCCTCTCCTAGAAAAAATGGCACTCCTGTGGCAATGATTCATGTGATCAGGATGTGGGTGAAATAACAAATAGAAACGGAGTAAATAGTCATGGACTGATACAGCGTCTGAGCTGTAGGGTGAGGTTGAGTTGTCTGGGACTCTATTCCTTGGAGCGCAGGAGGATGAGGGGTGATCTTATTGAGGTGTATAAATAACTGAGAGGAATAGATCGGGTAGAGGCACAGAGTATCTTGCCCAGAGTAGGGGAATCGAGGACATTTAAGGTGAAGGGTAAAAGATTTAATAGGAGTCGGAGGGGTAACCTTTTTTTACACAGTCGGGTGTATGGAACAAGTTGCTGGAGGAGGTAGTTGAGGCAAAGACCATCCCAATATTTACAAACCAGTTAGACAGGTACATGGATAGGACTGGTTTGGAGGGATATGGGCCAAACTCAGCATGAGGTACTGTGTAGCTGGGACATGTTGGCCAGTGTGGGCAAGTTGAAACGAAGGGCCTGTTTCCACACTATGAGATACAGCGTGGAAACAGTCCCTTCGGCCCACCGAGTCCATGCCAACCAACCATCACCCGTACACTAGTTCTATCCTACACATATAGAAATTAGGTGCAGGAGTAGGCCATTCGGCCCTTCGATAGGCCCTTATAATAGGGACAATTTTACTGAAGCCAATTAACCTACAAACCTGCAAACCTTTGGAGTGTGGGGGGAACCCGGAGCACCCGGAGAAAACCCACACGGTCACAGGAAGAAGGTACAAACTCCGTACAGACAGTCAGTGTCCCGTGGTTAACTCTACCGCTGCACCCCCGAAAATCAAATAACCACGGGAAGAATTCCCAAGCAGGGCACCAGACGTGAAGAACACAAGAGAGAGACCGAGTGAGGGGACATTAGTGGGACTGGGCGTGTGAAGGTCTGGCCGCTGGCGCTTTAACAATGCAGGGGCGATGGAGGATGCATCATTGCTTGTGGAGCTTTCACACGTTGCAAAGAGGGCCGGCCCGCGGCTTAATTGACGTCAACGCACCCGGGAAGCCGAAGAGAAGGGGGGGGGGGGGGGGGGGGACACACACAAGATGCCTTGAGTTGAAATATCGAGAGCAGACTGCGGAAAAACTGCAGTGGAGCGCTCATCAGATCTCACGTCTAGATACAGCTCACAGTTGTATCATCAGCCCAATGCTGGGCGCTCTCTCTCTCCCCCCCATTCTCCCTACGCGTGTGGAGGTGAAGAGGAGAAGCGACTCACGATTCAATGAACCACACGCCGGCTGTAAATATATCAGCATTGCATGTTGCGAGCAGGCGAGGAGAAGCACCGCAGTGGATCAACGCTGACAGCCGACACCAGACCAAAACATCACAAGCGGTTGCTTCCTAAAATATTGTTTATTTATTAATCCAATTTATTTACCTTTTTGCAAAAGGCTGTTTACAATAATATGTAACCATATCAAAATAAACCGATTTTAGCAATTAAATAGACTGTCCGGGATGAAACAGCGTGGGAGGGAAATAGCGTTTTATAGAAACACACACGTATATATATATATATTTATATATATTGATCCCTTAGTTTGATAAAGTGCAATTTAAGGATGCATGGTGTCTGAGGGGATAAGGAAGCCTTCGTCTGATCGAATGTGTCCGGATAATTTGGAAACTATCTGTAAATAATGGCAGATTGGAATGCTTGGTGTCGAATCCTCATTTGAAGGAAACGGTGGCAAAATGCTTTGGCAATTGTCTAATTCGCCTGGTGGTTTACAAAATTCCCGCTGAGTCCTGTCAAAATAGACCCCCTATCTCTTGGGGGGGGGGGGGGGGGGGGGGTTACAAATGGCGAATTGGGGTATTAAACAATCGGGATCTCCCGGTTGGCAAACACTGTGGTAATTCTCATTCCCTCCCCATTCCCACACTGACCTTTCTGTCCTGGGCCTCCTCCATTGTCAGAGTGAGGCCCAACGCAAATTGGAGGAACAGCATCTCATATTTCGCTTGGGCAGCTTACACCTCAGTTGTATGAACATTGACTTCTCTAACTACAAATAGCCCTTGCTTTCCCCCTCTCTCTCTCTCCAATCTCCCATCCCCATTCTAGCCCTGGTACTAGTTTCATTGTCCTCCTGTGGACTTCCACTGTCTTTATAACTCGTTGTCACGCACCCCACAGCCAACAATGGAGCATTGTGGGCTGCACTTTTCCTTGATCGTCGTTACTTTTATGTATCCATCTGTTCTATGCACCGTCTATACATCTCTCGTTTTCCCCTTCCCTTGACCCTCAGTCTGAAGAAGGCTCTCCACCCGGAAAGTCGCCTATTCCTTCTCTCCAGAGATGCTGCCTGAGCCGCTGAGTTACTCCTGCTTTTTGTGTCTATCTTCGGCGTATTAAATAATCTGTGTCGCAATAATTTATTGAAAATCTCCTGTTTTGATTCGATTCTTTCCTACAGCAGAAATTATCCAGAGTAACACAGAGCTTTGCCACTATGCTGCACTCTCCAATATGAAAACAAAGATCAAAATATATATCACGAATCTTTGAAACGAAACATGATAGACTGTCCCCGATTATATTTTATCTCTGTTTGCGTTGTTGTCGCCTTCTCCTAGCTAGCAATGATCTATCCTACATTTCCCTTGACCAGTATCACCTTTGATGTCTCGTTTCCACACCTTGCCCTTCCTTATCTCTGTGTGCAGGGGCGGATTAACCATTAAGCAGACTAAGCACGTGCTTAGGGCACCAGGGCCAAAGGGGGCACCACAAAGTTGGGAAAAAGGGTGAAAAGAAAAAAAAACAAATGAAGAATTGTAAAAAAAAAAAAATTGATAAAACTAGTGCAAATTGATCATAATGTTCTGTTTCTTGATCATGGTGCACCCTAGGGTTATCTTCCCAGGTGTATCACAAGGTCAACAACTAAAATAGACTGGGTCAGTGTGGAAAGGAGGGGGGCACCAAGATTGGTCAGTGCTTAGGGCACCATGAGCCTTAATCCGCCCCTGTCTGTGTGTCCCTCTCCCCTGACTCTCAGTCTGACGAAGGGTCTCGACCCGAAACGTCACCCATCCCTTCTCTCCAGAGATGCTGCCTGACCCGCTGAGTTACTCCAGCATGGTGTGTCTATCTTCGATTTAAACCAGCATCTACAGTTCTTTCTTACACAATGTGCAGCCAGGGAATAAAAACAGATAACAATTTGACTAATGTAAACCAGAAAATAATAGCAAAGGGTTTTTTTTCACATTAAAGGAAGTTGTTCCAAACCACCATCTGCAGTTCCTTCATACCCAGTTTGGGCAGTTTGGGCAATTTGGGCCGAAAGGCCTGTTTCCACACTGTATCACTCTACGACTGTGAGTCTAAAAAGAGGAATGTGTACTTTAAAACCAGGACTGTTACGCTGCAAAATAAATGACTATTTCGTTCTTAGCAGCAATATAAACCAAAACCAGTCAGTCAGACACGCTAACAGCTCCCCCGTCCCATATTATACAGCGTTTGTATTTGTTTCCAGATTTAATCTGCGGCAAGGAATTGAAAAGAGAATCTATTCACATAGTTCAAATCCCGTCAGAACAAATGATAAATATCGATGTGAGATAGGCAGTGAAATAATGTTTTGTAGAGGGACTAGTTTAAAGTGCGTCACACTTCGGCATTGGTTTAAACTTTGAAGAAAGCCTCCCCTTTCCCCCTCAGCAAACACCGACATCAATTACTGACACATTCCGACATCTGACTCCACCTGCATTAGTCTCTCTGAGTTCCACATCTTAAAAAATAACTTTGCCCCTGTCAGAGTTATTTCAGCAGTCTTTGTGTGTTTGTAGACATGGCGGGTTGAGCTTTCTTCCATCAGATCCAACAGGTGGAAGTCTGTTCCAGTCTGAAGAAACGTCACCCACTCGTTTCTCTCCAGAGATGCTGCCTGTCCCACTTCATGGCGTTTGGACAATGAGTTCACATGAAGCCTTCAGGGGCGCTAATAACAATGTTATTCCAATCAACGCGAAAAACATCACTCACAAAAATACAATTTCCTCCCCTCTTCACTATTTTGTGTGTGTTTTTTTTTTTAATTAAAGGGATGATCTGTTTAAATAGCTCCAATAAAAAAAAAAAATCACAAATAATAATTGTTGGAAAAATAAAATCCCACCGAAACAGAAGCCACTATACATCGCTGGACGACCTTGGTCTAAATGAGAAATTGGAGGGGATACAACCGCAACAAGCGACCCAGAGGGATTTCTGGATGTCAGGGTTCCGGTAGGCGTAGATAATAGGGTTGATGACTGAATTGCAGGTGGCCGGTAGGACGGTGACATATGTGTAGATGAGTGGGTAGCTGGGGTCTGCCACCAAGCAGTAGATGGAGAATGGTACCCAGCAAGCGGCGAATGTCCCCACAATGACAGATAGGGTGGAGATCCCTTTCCTAGTCGAGGTATTGGAGGTGGCCACGAAGTGGTACTGCACGGCTATCTGCTGTGCGTGCCTGAAGGCGATCTTGCAGATTTGGATGTAAAGTTGCAGCATCAGGGCGAATATGAGCAGGAAAGAGACGGACAGGACCGCCGCGTTGTTCTTGGTCACCGGTTTGATCACGCTACAGGTCGCCTCGTCCTCCAGGCAGTTCCAACCCGCCACCGGCAGGGAGCCCAGGCTGAGGGACGTCAGCCACACGACCAGCAGCATCAAGTAGGTGAAGGTGGTGGTCCTCTCAGTGTGGTAGGTGAGAGCGTTGTACAGCGACAGGTAGCGGTCGACCGTGATGGCCAGCAGATTGCACACAGAGGCGGAGAACGAGGCGATCAGGAGGGCAGCCGATACCAGTTTGGCCGCTTGGAAGTTGAGCAGGTAGAGGAAGGTGAAGTTGAGGATCAGACCCAGTCCTCCGAGGAGATCGGCCAATGCCAGGCTGCCGATCAACATGAACATTGGAGCCCGGAGGGTGGGCGAGTAGAAGATGACGGCCACCACGATGGCGTTCTCGCAGGAGATGACTGTGCCCACCACGCACAGGGCGATGTCCCACGGATTGACGATGTCCTCGGGTAGATCAGACGCGGCCACCGAGGAGTTGCTGCTGTCTGGCGACAGCCAACTGATGGGATGTTTGAAGCTGCTCCTGTTCTGATCGTTCATGAGGGGAGGCATGGAGATCATGATCTGGGGAAGGGGAAGGGGGAGCGTAGGACAGAACAGAGAACAGTTCAGCATCTAAGCATCATGACACTCACACACACACACACACACACACACAGTGCACTGAGACACACACACACACACACACTCACACACACACACACAGACACACTCACACACACACACACACAGTCACACACACACACACACACACACACACACACACACACACACACACACACACACACACACACACACACACACACACAGACACACACACACACACACACACACACACACACACACACACACACACACACACACACACACACACACACACACACACACACTCACACACACACACACTCACACACACACACATACACACACACACCCACACACACACACTCACACACACACACACACACACACACACGCACACACTCACACACACACACTCACACACACACACACACACACACACACACACACACACACACACACACACACTCGCACACACACACACACACTCACACACACACACACACACACACACACACACACACACACACACACACACACACACACACACACACACACACACACACACACACACACACACACACACACACACACACACACACACACACACACTCACACACACTCACACACACACAGACACTCACACTCACACACCTATATACACACATACACATACACACATACACACACATACACACACACAGTAAGCACACACACACAGTAAGCATTCACCGACCCTTCCTCTAACGTGGAGCCTTTCTGGATATGGGGTACTGATTTTAGATGATCAACCATGATCATATTGAATGGCGGTGCTGGCTCGATGGGCCGAATGGCTTACACCTGCACCTATGTTTCTATGTCACTTCTAAATACTGACTGCAGTAACAGTGAGATGGACCCCCGTCACTGTGTTTACACGTGTCCCGGGAAAGAGGGTTTTAATACATAAAACTGGCCGCCGGCACCAATAAATAAAACATAATATGGAAAAATATATAGATTTTTAAATCCAGGAAACAAAATCCATTTCGCAAACAGCCAAAATTATCCTTTCCTTTTATACACACACTGCACTTCATATTTAAGAAAATGCCTTATCCATTTCGTTTGATCTTAAAACGACTGAAACATTGCCTTTCGTATATGAGAATGTCTTATACGACTGCACTGCATATTTAGGTGAAAGTCTGACACATAGCACTTCGCATCTAGACAATGACTTTTACACTTCATATTTAACACAATGTCTTACACATTGATCTTCATATTGAAGAGAACGGGTTATACATTGCATTACATCTTTAAGACAATGACTTATACAGCGTGCCAAGTCCAACACGCCAAAGCGTGCTGCTGTAATCTTAGTTTTCAGTCTTGCATTTATGATTTTTTTTGCAAGATTAATGATAACGCTGTTACGATATGATAAACTAAGAATGCAGTACCACCACCCTGTTTTAATGTGATCAGAAGAGGCGAGGGAGGGAGTTCACATATTGATAGGGAACTCTCTCCCCCTCCCCTCCCCTTCCCTCCCCTCCCCTCTCCTCTCCTCTCCTTGCCCCCGCCCAAATGCAATACAGGAAACATGCATCAAGGTCGGAGACTGGGCGAATCAACTTACCGAGTCTCTGTGCCCCTTTCCACGGCGCCGGTAGACTGGTTTGGGTCCGATGCGGGGAGCCTTTGCCCGGGGGTGGCAGCTGACATTGATAATGAAACGCAAGGTTTTTTTTTTTTTGGGGGGGGGGGGGGGGGGGGGAGGGAGGTGGGGGCTGAGGAGGGGGGTGGAGGGGGGGGCGACTTGATTGCGGTTTTAATGCGATGGACCCAGTGGGCTGAATCTGGCTCTGACGTCAAAAGTGTTCACTTATTGTGATCGGCGGCGTCGGGTTTGAATCACAGGGCTGTGTGATGGGAATATCAAACAGGTCCACACACACACACACAGACACACACGCACAGCCGTAACGCCAGCGCTCGCTTCCCATTCACAAGAATCGCAGGCACCACTCTCCACCCTCTGCAGACGCGATCCCAAGGTCAGCTGGACCAGGCAGGCAGGTAGCACAAATACATCCTCCTCCCCAGGAATAGTTTCCGCGCAGGGCTCAGGAAAATCCACCCGCATCCACCGCAGTCGCAATATTTGTCCGATTGAGACATATTAGGAATCAGGTTAAAACTAGAATTATTATATATTTTTAAATTGGCACGGCCGTGTTTTATGCAGCAATTCACAGCAGCGTCCCCTGATCCAATGTCTTTGATATTCAGTTCAGAGATTCAGCGCAGAAACAGGCCCTTCGGCCCATCGAGTCCGTGCCGACCGGCGATTCACGCACACTAACACTATCCCACACACACACACACACACTAGGGACAACTTTACAATTATACTATTATTTATTGTTATTATTATTATTATACAATCAAATTAACCAATACCCCCGGTTGCATAATTGTAACAATTGTATAATAACACAAAGCCAAGCCAATTAACCTACGCGTGCGTGTGGGAGGAAACCGGAGCACCCGGAGAAAACCCGCGCGGTTCGCGGGGAGAAGGTACTAACTCCGTGCAGAGAGCAGCCGTCGGCTAGGATCGAACCCGTGTCTCTGGCGCTGTGAGGCGGCAGCAGCTCCACCGCCGCGCCGCCGCCTATTGTAATTGCAGCATACAATTGCAAAATTAGTAGTTAGAGCGACGATTCTTTGGTGCTGCGATTCATACTGGCAGCTGCATGCATCTTCCTCCCGTTCTCAGTCTGGTCCAGAAACGGATAGCCAGTGAATCAGCATCCCGGCGAGGAACCGGGTCGACTCGAACCAACCAACACCGTGTTCCGACCGCGGCAAGATGCGGGGAGCAAGGGAGGGGAGGGCAGGGGGGGGGGGGGGGAAAAGGAGAAACGCCCTGAGCGGCGAAAACTCCATCTGCGCCTTGTCTGGGGATATCACCATCCAACTCACTAATACTCACACTCAGCCCCCCTCCCCTCCCACCCCAAGGCAGATGATAACACTGAAGATCCTTATAACAAAATATTGATGGCTCCATAAATTAATGTCACCCCCATCTCGACGCAGGTGAAAGATATGTATTTTTTTTCTCTCTCTGGGCAAATGTATTTTTAGATACAGGAATCCGCAGTCCGCTGAGATCGGCTTCTAGCTACAAAGAAAAAAACAAACAAACTCCGACACAAGTGTACATTTCCTTTCAAGGGCACCCTCCTCCGCTCTCCAGACATCTATCTAGCTGCCCAGAACTAGCTAAAGACACCTCCTGCATTGGCATCGAAGGCAGAACAGGGCACGCAGATTATCACAGCACAAGGTTTACATTTTCTGTGTAGGAAAGGACTGCAGATGCTGGTTTAAATCGAAGATAGACGCAAAATAGCTGGAGTAACTCAGCGGGACAGGGCAGCATCTCTGGAGAGAAGGAATGGGTGATGTTTCAGGTCGTTACGCTAAACCCTTCTCTACAGAGACGCTGCCTGATCCCGCTGAGTGACTCCAGCATTTTGTGTCTATTTTTAGGATTACATTTTATCCTTGTTGCCACTTTTTCCTGGCTAACAATAATCTATTCTACATTTTCCTTGATCTTCGTCTCCTTTTGATCTCTCGTTTTCACACCTTATCCAGTCCTTATCCCACTGTTGCCCTCTCCCCTGACTCTCAGTCGGAGGAATGAGGGTCGCGACCCTGATCATCCAACTCAGTATCTATCCTGTAACTGCCTTCTGTCTAGAGATGCTGCCTGTCCAGGCTGAGTTATTCCAGCATTTTGTGTCTAGCTATTTGACTTAGACTTAGACTTAGACTTAGTCCCTTACCCATTTTCATTTTTTTTAACTACATTCTCTTTGGAGCGAGCTAGCATCTGCAGTTCCTTCCGACACAAGAACAGGCCCTTCGGCCCACAATGCCTGTGCCGAACATGGTACCAAGCCAACCTTAATCTCAACTGCATGCACGTGGTCCATATCCCCTTCATGCCCCGCTGATCCGTGCACCGATCCAAAAGCCTCTTGCGTCCGCCTCCACTCCTGGCAGTGTGTTCCAGACACCCACCCACGGTGTAAAAAAAAACCCCAATCTTTCTTTCATTCCTAAAGTGGTGGAGTTTTAAGCTAAAACATGGCAGAGCTGCAAATACCACAAATTAGATCAGGTACATTTATGGGTCTTTTGCCCAGAGTATGGGAATCGAGGGCCAGAGGATATAGGTGTAAGGTGCAGCGGGGAAGATTTAATAGGACTTTGAGGGGGTAACATTTTTACACAAAGGATGGTGGGTGTATGGAACGAGCTGCCGAAGGGGGTCGTTGAGGTAGGGACAATGTTTAAGAAACATTGACACAGGTACATGGATAGGATAGGTTTAGAGGGATATGGGCCAAATGCAGGCAGGTGGGACTAGTGTAGATGGGACGTGTTGGTCGGCGTGGATAAGTTGGGCCCAAGGGCCTTTTTCCATCACTCTATGGGCCTGTAACTGTAGACACAAGGAATTGCAGGTACTGGAACCCTAGTGCTGGGGTGACTCAGCGGCATCTTGTGAAGGACTTGGGTCAGCAACATTTTGGAATGTGAGACCCTACTTTAGACTAGGCTAGAAACCATTGTGCAAGTCAGTCTTTATGTTAGCAGCTAAGGTTATATGTTTGTTTTAGCTCACATTTGTTCCCCTTTAGAAGCAGATTTAGCATTCTGAAGAGGACGTGAATCCACCAAAACCAAACATGTAATGTTGCAGGCATTAAACATCAGATCGGACCAGAGGACATAGGTTTAAGGTGAGGGGGGAATGATTTAATAGGCACCTGAGGGTCACCTTTTCACACAGGTGGGTGTATGGAACAAGCTACCAGAGGAGGTAGTTGAGGCAGGGACTATCCCAATGTTTAAGAAAGAGTTGGACAGGTACATGGATAGGAGTGGTTTGGGAGAATATGGGACAAACGTGGCCAGGTGGGACTAGTGTAGCTGGGACAAGTTAGCCGGTTTGGGCAAGTTGGGCCGAAGGGCCTGTTCCCACGCTGTAAGACTCTATGACTCTATCACACAATATTTTCCGTGGGCTTCCCATGACCATGGTGACACACATTAATCATACTTATTCAAAAGTGTCATGGTGAGAGCAAAAACCCCTTGCCCCTGTCCCACTTAGGAAACCTGAACGGAAACCTCTGGAGACTTTGCGCCCCACCCAAGGTTTCCGTGCGGTTCCCTGAGGTTGCAGGTGGTTGCCGGAGGTTGCAGGTAGTGGAAGCAGGCAGGGAGACTGACAAAAACCTCCGGGAACCGCACGGAAACCTTGGGTGGGGCGCAAAGTCGCCAGAGGTTTCCGTTCAGGTTTCCGTTCAGGTGGGACAGGGGCAAGGCTGAGGCACTGCATTGACTATCAGAGATTGTTTAGTTTGGTTTAGTTTAGAGATGCCAGCGATCCCCACACATGAACACTATCTCAATACACACACTAGGGGTAATTTTACATTTTACACCAAGCCAATTAACCAACATACCTGTACGTCTTTGTGAGTGTGGGACGAAACCGACGATCTCGGAGAAAATCCACGCAGGTCACGGGGAGAAGTACAAACTCCGTTCAGGCAGCACCCGTAGTCGGGATCGAACCCGCGTCTCTGACGCTATAAAGCAGCAGCTCTACCGCTGAGCCATCGTGCCGCCCTGATTGTGTATTGCCGACATATTTATTTTCCTTACACTGATCAAGTTACTCTGGGAGATTCATGTGAAATGTCTGCAATTTACTCAATTGATTGATATTTGAAGAATCAAGTACTATTTCCAATATCTCTGATCAATTGAAGTTCTCCTGAAGTTTGCAATGTTCCGATATTGATCTCAAATGCAAGGGGCAGGTGTAGAGTTAATGGTAAGGCCCTTAACAGCATTGAAGTGCAGAGTGATCTTGGAATCCATGTCTATAGCTCCCTGAAAGTGGCAACATAAGTAGGTAGAGTCGTAAAGAAAGTGTTATGGTATGCTTATAGATACATAGATACATAGAAAATAGTTATGGTATGCTTATAGATACATAGATACATAGAAAATAGGTGCAGGAGGAGGCCATTTGGAGCCAGCACCGCCATTCATTGTGATCATGGCTGATCATCCCCTATCAATAACCCGTGCCTGCCTTCACCCCATATCCCTTGACTCCACTAGCTCTATCTAACTCTCTCTTAAATCCATCCAGTGACTGTGTGGCAGGGAATTCCATAAATTCACAACTCTCTGGGTGAAAAAGGTTTTTTTCTCACCTCAGTCTTAAATGACCTCCCTTTTATTCTAAGACTGTGGCCCCTGGTTCTGGACTAGCCCAACATTGGGAACATTTTTCCTGCATCTAGCTTGTCCAGTCCTTTTATAATTCTATATGTTTCTATTAGATACCCCCTCATCCTTCCAAACTCCAGTGAATACAAGCCTAGTCTTTTCAATCTTTGCTCATATGACAGTCCCGCCATCCCTGGGATCAATCTCTTGAACCTACGCTGCACTGCTTCAATCACAAGGATGTCCTTCCTCAAATTAGGAGACCAAAACTGTACACAATACTCCAGATGTGGTCTCACCAGAGCCCTATACAACTGCAGAAGAATCTCTTTACTCCTATACTGAAATCCTCTTGTTATGAAGGCCAACATTCCATTAGCTTTCTTCACTGCCTGCTGTACCTGTAATCCAACTTTCAGTGACCAGTGTACAAGGAAGCAAAGTGCTTGTCTTCACTGCTCAGAGCATTGAGTAGAATAGTCAAGAAGTCTTGACGCAGAACTTACGAAACGTTTGTTAGGCCGCATTTGGTGTATGGGTACAGTACTGGTCGCCCCATTACAGGAAGGATGTGGAGGCTTTGGAGAGGGTTTACAGAAGAAGCTTATAAGAACATTGCCCAGATTAAGTGGTTTTAGCTAGAGGAAGAGGTTGGACAAACTTGGATTATTTTCTCTGGAACGCCGAAGTTTGAGGGGAAACCTGATAGAAGGACTGCATAGTGGCGCAGCGGGTAGCGTTTCTGCCTTACAGCACTGGAGACCCAGGTTCGATCCTGACTACGGGTGCTGTCTGTACGGAGTTTGTACATCATCCCCATGACCTCGTGGGCTTTCTCCGGGTGCTCCGGTTTTCTCCCACACTCCAAAGAGTCTTGTATTCACTGGAGTTTAGATGGATGAGGGGGGGGATCTTATAGAAACATATAAAATTATAAAAGGACTGGACAAGGTAGATGCAGGAAAAATGTTCCCAATGTTGGGCGAGTCCAGAACCAGGGGGCCACAGTCTTAGAATAAAGGGGAGGCCATTTAAGACTGAGGTGAGAAAAAACCTTTTTCACCCAGAGAGTTGTGAATTTATGGAATTCCCTGCCACAGAGGGCAGTGGAGTCCAAGTCACTGGATGGATTTAAGAGAGATTTAGATAGAGCTCTAGGGGCTAGTGGAGTCAAGGGATATGGGGAGAAGGCAGGCACGGGTTATTGATTTGGGACGATCAGCCATGATCACAATGAATGCCGGTGCTGGCTCGAAGGGCTGAATGGCCTCCTCCTGCCCCTATTTTCTATGTTTCTATGACGTACAGACTTATAGGTGAATTGGGCTCTGTAAATTGTCCCTGGTGTGTAGATTAGTGCTGATGTACGGGGTGATTGGTGGCTGTGTGGACCTGGTGGGCTGACCCTAGGTATAAACAAAGAACTGGAGACAATCGTTAATATACAAAAGGTGATCAAATACCCATTTTCAACAGAGATGCTCAGGAATGTCAAGGGTGATGGGGAGAGTGCTGGAGAATGGGGCTAGGAGGAAGAGATAGATCAGCCATGATTGAATGGCGGAGCTGACTCGATGGGCCGAATGGCCTAATTCTGCTCCTATCACTTCTGACCTTATGCTGCCTGACCCACCGAGTTCCCCCAGCACGTTGTGCCCTATTATCATAACCCTAGGTTCTGGTTTCAGTCTTCGATAAACCCATTACCATCGGGTCCATTGAGCCTCTCACTGGTAGGATTCATGTCCACACTCGATGGACGTGGGGAGAAAATGTCGCCTCTCGGGGAAAACGAGTGACAGTACAAGAGAAACAGCAGGAAAAATGAGCATTGTGTTTCTCCAAGCTATTATCCAGGTGACAAATAAAGAGTCTGAGTAAGAGTTTACCTTGAGTGCAGGATCGTAATTATGGAGGTTGTTAAAGTGTGTAGGATGTCAAATTAATGACTTAGGATTCAGTCATCAGAAGGTGGCATACAAATGGAACGGAGAATGATAGCTGTAACTTAGGGTTTGATCGTCCCCTTCGTATGATTAAAGATGTTCCGTTTACCCCTCAGCCAGAAAGTGCATAAACTTCATGACATTTTTGATCAGTAGGAACTAACAAGGAAGTGACTATTGCTTGTATAAGGTCATAAGGTCATAAGTGAGAGGAGTAGAATTAGGCCATTCGGCCCATCAAGTCTACTCCGCCATTCAATCATGGCTGATCTATCTCTCCCTCCAAACCCCATTCTCCTGCCTTCTCCCCATAATAATAATAATATTACTTTATTAGCCAAGTATGTTTTGCAACATACGAGGAATTTGATTTTCCATACAGTCATTCTAACAAAAAGCAACAGAACACACAAAATCTATTTTAACATGAACATCCACCACAGTGACACCTCCACATTCCTCACTGTGATGGAAGGCGAGAAAAAGTTCAATTTCTTCCCTTCTTTGTTCTCCCACAGTCGGGGGCTTCGAGGCCTCCGTTGACGGGATGATCTTGACAGCTGTAGTCGGCTGAAGGATATTCCGTTGGGACGACCAAGCTCCCGCATCGGGGGGGATATCAGCTCCCACACATCGGCGATCGGAAGGTCGGGGCTGGTCGAACGTCATGCGGTTTTGGAGCTCCCGACATCGGTCTCTTACCCGAGACTGCGAGTTCCTTGGTGTTAAAGTCCACAGGCTGTGTTTGGATCGTTGATCCCAGGGAAGTGATCGGCTCCGGTGGTAAGTCCACGCCCCGCGGTGGGGCTTAAAGTCAGTCCCGAGCAAAGCCTCCAGCTCCACGATGTTAGGCCGCAGAGCGACCGGTGATACGATCCGGAAAACAATTGCGTCTCCGGCAAGGTAAGAGAATGAAAAAAATGTTTCCCCGACCCCCCCCGACCCCCCCCCCCCGACCCCCCTCCCCCACCCCCCACATAAAAAACAAAACAGAGAACATTAACACAAACTTTTAAAACACTAAAAATAACAAAAAAAAGACGAAAGGACGGACAGTCTGTTGGCGAGGCTGCCATTGTGGCGCCACCTGGTGGTCCATTAACCTGTACTAATCAAGAAACTATCTATCTCTGCCTTATAAATATCAACTGACTTGTCCTCCACAGCCTTCTGTGGCAATGAATTCCACAGATTCACCACCATCTGACTAAAGAAATTTCTCCTCATTTCCTTCCTAAAAGAACGTGTAGGAAGGAACCGCAGATGCTGGTTATTCACCGAAGATAGACACAAAATGCTGGAGTAACTCAGCGGGCCAGGCAGCACCTCTGGAGAAAAGGAATGGGTGATGTTCCTCAGTCTGAAGAAGGGTCTCGACCCGAAACGTCGCCCATCCCTTCTAACCAGAGATGCTGCCTGTCCCGCTGAGTTACTCCAGCATTTTGTGTCTATCTACTGTGACTATTGCTTGTTAGAGTCATTATCTGAAACATTATTTAAGAACTAGTAACCCTTACATTGCTATGCATTAAAAACATATTTTCTTCTTAATTTTGCACGGGGTGATTTCAGTCAGATTATAACTGTACCCATTCGACACAAGGCCTCCAAGGCCCCCTCCATTGTCAGAGTGAGGCTAAACCCAAATTGAAGGAGCAGCATCTCATATTTCACTTTGGGCAGCTTACAACTCAGGGGTATGAATATTGAAGATAGACACAAAATGCTGGAGTAACTCAGCGGGACAGGCAGCATCTCTGGAGAGAAGGGACGGGTGATGTTTCGGGTTGAGACCCTTCTTCAGACTGGGACACTGGGAAACTAGAGGTATGAAAAGGTACAGGCCAAATCAGAGTCTGCATTGATGACTCAGGAAAGGTAGAGCCCACAATGGTCCATTGTTGGCGGTGGAAGAGGTGATAATGAAGGTATACGAACAGTGGAACTAGCAGGATGTTGACTAGGGTGGGGGAGCGACGGAGAGAGAGGGAATGCAAGGGCTGCTTGAAATTATCGGGGAAAGGTGCCCAGACATGGTGGCGCAGTGGTAGAGTTGCTGCCTTATAGAGCTTATGGTGCCAGAGACCCAGTCTCCATCCTGGCTATGGGTGCTGTCTGTACGGAGTTTGTACGTTCTCCCCGTGACCACGTGCATTTTCTCTGAGTTCTTTGGTTTCCTCCCACACTCCAAAGACGTACGGGTTAATGGGTTAATAGAAACATAGAAATTAGGTGCAGAAGTAGGCCATTCGGCCCTTCGAGCCTGCACCGCCATTCAATATGGTCATGGCTGATCATCCAACTCAGTATCCCGTACCTGCCTTCTCTCCATACCCCCTGATCCCCTTAGCCACAAGGGCCACATCTAACTCCCTCTTAAATATAGCCAATGAACTGGCCTCAACTACCCTCTGTGGCAGAGAGTTCCAGAGATTCACCACTCTCTGTGTGAAAAAAGTTCTTCTCATCTCGGTTTTAAAGGATTCCCCCTTATCCTTAAGCTGTGACCCCTTGTCCTGGACTTCCCCAACATCGGGAACAATCTTCCTGCATCTAGCCTGTCCAACCCCTTAAGAATTTTATAAGTTTCTATAAGATCCCCTCTCAATCTCCTAAATTCTAGAGAGTATAAGCCAAGTCTATCCAGTCTTTCTTCATAAGACAGTCCTGACATCCCAGGAATCAGTCTGGTGAACCGTCTCTGCACTCCCTCTATGGCAATAATGTCCTTCCTCAGATTTGGAGACCAAAACTGTACGCAATACTCCAGGTGTGGTCTCACCAAGACCCTGTACAACTGCAGTAGAACCTCCCTGCTCCTATACTCAAATCCTTTTGCTATGGCTTAATTGGCTTGGTATAAGTGTAAATTGTCCCTAGTATGTGTAGGATAGTGTTAGTGTGCAGGGATCGCTGGTCGGTGTGGACTCGGTGGGCTGAAGAGCCTGTTTCCGCGCTGTATCTCTAAACTAAACTAGAGAGATCAATATTAGGACCACTCGGTTGTAAGCTGCCCAAGCGGAATATGAGGTGCGTCTTCAGTTATAAATATGCCAAAGTTTAGTTTGGTTTAGAGATACAGTGAGGAAACAGGCCCTTCGGCCCACCAGGTCCATGCTGACCATCGACCACCGGTTCACACTGGTTCGATGTTTTCCCACTAACTCACCCATGCCCTACACACCAGGGGCAATTTACAGCGACCTATTAACCACCAAACCCGCACGTCTTTCGGATGTGGGAGGAAACCGGGTTACCAGGAGGAAACCCACAGAGAAAACATGCAAACTCCACACACAGACAAAGACAATAGGTGCAGGAGTAGGCCATTCGGCCCTTCGAGCCAGCACCGCCATTCAATGTGATCATGGCTGATCATCCCCAATCAGTACCCCGTTCCTGCCATATCCCCTGACTCCGCTATTTTTAAGAGCCCTATCTAGCTTTCTCTTGAAAGCATCCAGAGAACCTGCCTCCACCGCCCTCTGAGGCAGAGAATTCCACAGACTCACCACTCTCTGTGGGAAAAAGTGTTTCCTCGTCTCCGTTCTAAATGGCTTACCCCTTATTCTTAAACTGTGTGGCCCCTGGTTCTGGACTCCCCCAACATCGGGGACATGTTTCCTGCCTCTAGTGTGTCCAAACCCTTAACAATCATATATGTTTCAATGAGATTGCCTCTCATCCTTCTAAACTCCAGAGTGTACAAGCCCAGCTGCTCCATTCTCTCAGCATATGACAGTTCTGGGAATTAACCGGGATGGCGGGACAGAACCTGAGGTCAGGATGGATCCCGGGTCCCTGGCTCTGTAAGGCTGCAGCTCTAACACATACGCCAGTCACTGTGTCACCTTCACTTAGTCATTGCAACAAATTGAAATATCCACCCCTACACCTGACATCTGCCTGACTAACCAAATGTAATGACTGGTTTGATATATTCTTCTCCGAACCTCATCACGACACTGACCGTTGATAATACATAGTGTTAAAATAGTCAAGGCTTCTACTAGTAATTATGTGCAGCAGCAATATAAATGGATTCAAAAATACTTGTGTGCGGCCTCTATTATTAACCTCTTTAAAAGGACCGTGAGTTCCCACACCAAGAGAGATACATATAAACTCTTGCTGCTTAAGAGGCTGGTTCTCTCCACCAAAAAATGTCTTCGGTGCTTCACCTCTCCCAATAGAGTGTTTGGTGGCACTGGGCCTGTACCCTCTGACGTTTATAAGGATGAAGGGGAATTTCATTGAAACTGACCGAATAGTGAAAGGTTTGATCAGAGTGGATGTGGAGAGGAAGTTTCCATTAGTGGGAGAGCTTCGGACTAGAGGGCGCAGTATCAAAATAAAAGGATGGACCTTTAGAAAGGAGATGAGGAAGAATTTCTTTAGCCCGAGGGTGGTGAATCTGTGGAATTCATTGGCCCAGACGGCTGTGGAGGCCAAGTCATTGGGTATTTTTAAAGTGGAGATCGACAGACCTTGTCTTTTCACACAGTGAGTTGTGAGTCTGTGGAATTCTCTGCCTCAGAGAGCGGTGGAGGCCTGTTCTCTAGATACTTTCTAGAGAGAGCTAGATAGGGCTCTTAAAGATAGCGGAGTCAAGGGTTATGGGGAGAAGGCAGGTACTGATTGTGGATGATCAGCCACGATCACATTGAATGGCGGTGCTGGCTTGAAGGGCCAAATGGCCTCCTCCTGCACCTATTGTCTGTCTATTGTCTATTGATTAGTACGGGTGTCAGGGGTTATGGGGAGAAGGCAGGGGAATGGGGTTGAGAGGGAGAGATAGATCAGCCATGGCGGAGTAGACTCGATGGGCTGAATGGCCTAATTCGGCTCCTTTCACATGAACTTCTGAACTTATCTCATTGCTTTCCCTTGTCCCAGTGGATATATCTATTATCTTTTGCTCGTTCAGGCCATTTTTCTGAACTGGTCTGGCAGAACTATTCTGGACTCCTCTGGAGTCAAATTCCCTCACTCATTCTGTTGGACCAATTCTGGAGTATGGTGTACAATTGTGGTCGCCTGATTATAGGAAGGATGTCAACAAATTAGAGAGAGTACAGAGGAGATTTACTAGAATGTTGCCTGGGTATCAGCAACTAAGTTACAGGGAAAGGTTGAACAAGTTAGGTCTTTATTCTCTGGAACGCAGAAGGTTAAGGGGGGACTTGATGGAGATCTTTAAAATAATGAGAGGGATAGACAGAGTTGACGTGGATAAGCTTTTCTCACTGAGAGTAGGGAAGATTCAAACAAGAGGACATGACTTGAGAATTAAGGGGCAGATGTTTAGGGGTAACATGAGGGGGAACTTCTTTACTCAGAGAGTGGTAGCTGTGTGGAATGAGCTTCCAGTGGAAGTGATGGAGGCAGGTTCGATTTTATCATTTAAAAATAAATTGGATAGGTATATGGATGGGAAAGGAATGGAGGGTTATGGTCTGAGTGCAGGTAGATGGGATTAGGGGAGAATAAGTGTTCGGCACGACTCATAGGGCCGAGATGGCCTGTTTCCGTGCTGTAATTGTTATACGGTTATATGGTTATATGGTGACGAGCCAGGGAAGTATGAAATTCAGAACCACCGCCCTCACTAAATCATTTCCTGGTAGCTCGGGAACACGATTATTGAAAAGCTTTATTACTCACTGGAGATTCGGGGCCATCAGTGACTTTTGGAAAGGAAAACAATATATATACCTGTGAAAGGAAATATTTGAAGGATTGTTAAAGAAAGGGTGAGAGGAAGTAAGATCCCTTTTCACAAACGCAATGTATAGTAAAATTGTACACTACAGAGTTAGCCTCTCCAGCTTCAAGATTTACAGGTAGAAAATAGATTTAAAGGAACAGGTGGATGTCAAAGGGTGCAACGTTAGAGTTGCTGCTTTACAGCGACTGAGACCCGGGTTCCATCCTGAATACGGGTGCTGCCTATACGGAGTTTGTATGTTCTCCCCGTGACGGTGGCCCAGCACTTCAACTCCCCCTCCTATTCCCAATCCGACCTCTCTGTCCTGGGTCTCCTCCATTGCCAGAGTGAGCAACACCGGAAATTGGAGGAACAGCACCTCATATTCCGCCTGGCCAGCTTGCATCCTGATGGCATGAATGTTGAATTCTCCCAATTTTGCTAGCCCTTGCTGTCTCCTCCACTTCCTTAACCCTTGAGCTGTCTCCTCCCATCCCCCCCGCCCTCGGGCTCCTCCTCCCCCCCTTTTCCTTCCTTCCCCCCCCCCCCATCCCCCATCAGTCTGAAGAAGGGTTTCGGCCCGAAACGTCGCCTATTTTCTTCGCTCCATAGATGCTGCTGCACCCGCTGAGTTTCTCCAGCAATTCTGTGTACCTCCGGCTGATTATCAGAGTTCTACTGCAGTCTTTGACAAAGACGAAATTTCAGAAGTGATTCATAATGTTCATGAGAGAGGTGCCATTGTGGTAAGTAGCGATTCATCACCAATTCTAGTCATTTCTGCTACTATAATGTGGGTGTGAGAATTATGTTCCCAGTGAGTGTGTCATCACTTCAATCCTATTAACATTGTAGGCTCAAAACTACTTGTGTGCCTCAGAGTTAGTATTGAGAAAAGTTTGGCGATATATGGGGAATATGATTTGCTTTTCACTGTACCCCTGTATACCTGACAATAATGATAAACGACATAAATTTGAGTAAACTAGTGGAAACTAAACTAAATAAACTAAACTTAACTAATCTAAACTTTCTCAGCTCTCCCTCAGCCCACTGGCTCCACCTCTTCCTTTCTTCTTCCCCCCCCCCCCCCCCCTCCCCTCCCCGACCCTCACATCAGTCTGATGAGGGGTTTCGGCCCGAAACATCACCCATTCCTTCGCTCCATAGATGCTGCCTCACCCCGCTGAGTTTCTCCGGCACTTTTGTCTACCTAAACTAAACTAAACTGGATTTTGATTTCCCCCACTTTACCACTGGTTATAATGTTTTCAGCTAAAGTCTACTCATTTAAACATTTACCCTGCTATCGAACCATTTTCAAATATTCTATTTTGATAACTTTTTTATTTATTTTCATTTATTTTGAAATCTGGCCTCGTGCTAGGTGAACAGAGAATGGGCACGATGAAAAAACGTTGTGCGTTTGTCATCTCCATGAAAAGGAATTAGACCAAGATGGTGTCTTCCCCTTACAACCGTCAGTCTGAAGAAGAGTCCCGACCTGAAACGTCACCTATCCGTTTTCCCCAGCGATGGTAGACGGTTCACTTGGTTGAAGGTTCACCAGACTGATTCCTGGGATGTCAGGACTTTCATATGAAGAAAGACTGGATAGACTCGGCTTGTACTCACTAGAATTTAGAAGATTGAGGGGGGATCTTATAGAAACTGACAAAATTCTTAAGGGTTTGGACAGGCTAGATGCAGGAAGATTGTTCCCGATGTTGGGGAAGTCCAGAACAAGGGGTCACAGTTTAAGGATAAGGGGGAAATCTTTTAGGACCGAGATGAGAAAATCATTTTTTACACAGAGAGTGGTGAATCTCTGGAATTCTCTGCCACAGAAGGTAGTTGAGGCCAGTTCATTGGCTATATTTAAGAGGGAGTTAGATGTGGCCCTTGTGGTTAAAGGGATCAGGGGGTATGGAGAGAAGGCAGGTACAGGATACTGAGTTGGATGATCAGCCATGATCATGTTGAATGGCGGTGCAGACTCGAAGGGCCGAATGGCCTACTCCTGCACCTATTTTCTATGTTTCTATGTTTCTATACTGCCTGACCAGCTGAGTTACTCCAGCACGTTGTGGGATCCGGGTTTGATCCCGACTACGGGTGCTGCCTGGACGGAGTTTGTATGTTCGCTCCGTGACCTGCGTGGGTTTTCTCCGAGATCTTCTGTTTCCTCCCACACTCCAAGGACGTACAGGTTTGTAGGCTAATTGGCTTGGTAAATGTAAATTGTCCCCAGTGGGTGTGTAGGGTAGCCTTAACGTGCGGGGATCGCTGGTCGGTGCGGACTCGTTGGGCCGAAGGGCCTGTTTCCGCGCTGTATCTCTTAACTAAACTACCACCGTCTGCACGTAGATATGTTTCCCAAGCATTCCTGAAAAGCTTGGTTGCATTTGCTGGGCTGGGCTCAATGTTCCTGGACTCTGCAGCAGATATAAATAATTTCTCTCATTTGACCTTCGCAGCGGCTCTTAATATTTTATAAACTACATGTGACAATAAAACAGACCTTTGAAATCATTCCTTAACCTTTTTTAAAATTCCAGGAAATACAGTCCAAGTCATGTTACCCTGTCCCACTTAGGAGACCTAAACAGCAACCTCTGGTGACCTTGCCCACCACCCCAAAAAATAATCAAGGTCGAGGTGACCCGCAACCTCCTACCACCTCCCACGCATATGTTGGAAACCTTCCTCGACTATGAAGAAGTCGCAGGCTTTGATTAGACCTGCGACTAAAAACATGATCGATTTTAAAAACGGCAACCTATTTTTAGTCGAGGCCAGTTTTAATCACGATGAAAAAGTAGCAGCAACCTAGATGACCACGCGGAAACCACTTTCAACCATTAGGAAGAGTGACCAAAACCTCCGGTGACCTCATGGAAACCTTGGGTGGCGGGCAAGATCACTAGAGGTTGCTGTTTAGGTCTCCTAAGTGGGACAGGGGCTTAACCTCACACACATTAACTCTTGGAATTCAGAATTAATTTTGGTTTGCCTACTCCGGCATTCCGCTCCAGGTGAGGTAGTGGGCTGGAGATCACACTAAATGGTGAAAAAGGTCAGACAGTGAACGTCCAAAGGGACTTAGTAGCAAATTGATGTGTTTAACTATCAGTTCACTGTAGTTTATTGTCACGGGTACCGAGGTACAGTGAAAAGCTTTTGTTGCGTGCTAACCAGTCAGTGGAAAGACAATGCATGATTACAATTGAGCCGTTTACAGTGTATATATGATACATGATAAGGGAATAATGTTTATGGACAATAGGTGCAGGAGTAGGCCATTCGGCCCTTCGAGCCAGCACCGCCATTCAATGTGATCATGGCTGATCATCCACAATCAGTGCCCTGTCCCTGCCTTCTCCCCATATCCCTTGACTCTGCTATCTTTAAGAGCTCTATCTAACTCTCTCTTGAACACCTCCAGAGAATTGGCCTCCACTACCTTTTGAGGCAGAGTATTCCACAGTTTCACAACTCTCTGTGTGAATTTCTTTTTCCTCATCTCCGTTCTAAATGGCTTGCCCCTTATTCTTAAACTGCGGCCCCTGGTTCTGGACTTTAGTGCAAAGTAAAGGGAGCAAAGTCCGATCAAGGATAGTCTGAGGGCCACCAACGAGGTAGGTGGTAGTTCAGCACTGCTCTCTGGTTGTGATAGGATGGTTCAGTTGGGCAATATCAGGGAAGGCACAAACTAATGCAGGCTGAAGTTTATATCTTGAGAATTGGTCTTGGAGGAGTTTCGCATGAATTTCCAGCTTTCTAAAGTTGTGATGAGAGCTGCCAGTGAGTTTAGTTTAGTTTAGTTTAGTTTAGTTTAGTTTGGAGATACAGCGAGGAAACTGTCTTATGAAGAAAGACTGGATAGACTTGGTTTATACTCTCTAGAATTTAGGAGATTGAGAGGGGATCTTATAGAAACTTACAAAATTCTTAAGGGGTTGGACAGGCTAGATGCAGGAAGATTGCTCCCGATGTTGGGGAAGTCCAGGACAAGGGGTCACAGCTTAAGGATAAGGGGGAAATCCTTTAAAATCGAGATGAGAAGAACTTTTTTCACACAGAGAGTGGTGAATCTCTGGAACTCTCTGCCACAGAGGGTAGTTGAGGCCAGTTCATTGGCTATATTTAAGAGGGAGTTAGATGTGGCCCTAGTGGCTAAGGGGATCAGGGGGTATGGAGAGAAGGCAGGTACGGGATACTGAGTTGGATGATCAGCCATGATCATATTGAATGGCGGTGCAGGCTCGAAGGGCCGAATGGCCTACTCCTGCATCTAATTTCTATGATTCTATGTTTCTATGAAACAGTCCCTTCGGCCCACCGGGTCCGTGCCGACCAGCGATCCCTGCACCTCAAACCTATCCTACACACACTAAGGACAATTTACAATTTTACCGAAGCCTATTAACCTACATATCTGTACATCTTTGGAATGTGGGAGGAAACCGGAGTACTTGGAGAAAACCCACGCAGGTCACGGGGAGAACGTACAAACTCCGTACAGACAGCGCCCGTAGTCAGGATCGATCCCGGGTTCCTGGGGCTGTGAGGCAGCAACTCTACCGCTGCCCGGTTTGATATACGTTATCCTGGAGAGATCAGCAGGAGACAACATCACACTTCTTTACACTGAAATCTGTATGCACAACTCTTTGCATGTTTAATTCCTCACACTGACTTCAGTACCAATGATTCGATGATACTCAACATATAGGAAGGAACTGCAGATGCTGGTTTGCTCCAAATGTAGACACAAAATGTGGAGTAACAGTGGCATGGGCGGCACGGTGGCGCAGCGGTAGGGTTGCTGCCTCACAGCGCCGGAGACCCCAGGTTTGATCACGACCACGGACGCTGTCTGTACGGAGTTTGCACGTTCTCCCCATGACCTGCGTGGGTTTTCTCCGGGTGTTCCGGTTTCCTTCCACACTCCAAAGACATACAGGTTTGTAGGCTAATTGGTTTCGGTAAATTGTCCCGAGCGTGTGTAAGATAGCGTTAGTGTGTGGGGATCGCTGGTCGGCACTGACTCGGTGGGCCGAAGGGCCTGTTTCAAAGCTGTATCTCTAAACTAAACTAAATTAAACTAAATACGAACATATTCTGAGATGTAGTTCTGCTGCCTGATAGCTTTGAACTGCCGATCAGTATAAGGTGAGTACCATCAAGTCAGGAACTTTGATTTATTTGTGGGATATATTGGAAATATCTTGTGGATGTGAAATATTAATTTCAGCATTTGCTTTGGGCTGTGCAGTTGACCTGTACACCCACACATAAGGCTTTAATCTTTATGTCACAGCATATTGTTAAATATTACCCCTTAGAGAAGGTGAGCATATAAAGGTGTATAACATCTTGAGGGGAATAGATAGGGTGAATGCTGAGTGTAGCAAAGAACTGCAGATGCTGGTTTAAAAGCAGATGCTGTGGTGAATCTGTGGAATTCTTTGCCACTGAATGCTGTGGAGGCCAAGTCAATGGATAATTTTTCAGGCAGAGATAGATAGATTCTTGATTAGTACGGGTGTCAGCGGTTACGGGGAGAAGGCAGGAGAATGGGGTTGGGAGGGAGAGATAAATCAGCCGCGATTGAATGGCGGAGTAGACTTGATGGACCGAATGGCCTAATTCCGCCCCAATCACTTCCGACCTTATGACCTCTCCTCTGTCGGCGCTCGAAGGAATTGAGTCCTCGCCTGCTCAGCTTCTCCCTATAGCTCAGACCCTCGAGTCCTGCGTACACCCTCAACGCATCACCGGTTCCTCGCTCCCCTCCATTGAGTCTGTCCAAAGCAAGCGTTGTCTGCGGAGGGCGCTCAGCATCGCCAAGGACTGCTCTCACCCCAACCATGGACTGTTTATCCTCCTACCATCCGGGAGGCGCTACAGGTCTCTCCGTTGCCGGACCAGCAGGTCCTGGAACAGCTTCTTCCCTGCGGCTGTTACACTGCTCAACACTGTACCTCGGTGACTGCCAATCACCCCCCCCCCCCCCCCCCCCCCACGGACACTCCTCCCACCAAGAAAAACACTATGAGTGTATGCATGTAAATAGATTTATTTACATAGAAACATAGAAACATAGAAATTAGGTGCAGGAGTAGAGGCCATTCGGCCCTTCGAGCCTGCACCGCCATTCAATATGACCATGGCTGATCATCCAACTCAGTATCCCGTACCTGCCTTCTCTCCATACCCTCTGATCCCCTTAGCCACAAGGGCCACATCTAACTCCCTCTTAAATATAGCCAATGAACTGTGGCCTCAACTACCCTCTGTGGCAGAGAGTTCCAGAGATTCACCACTCTCTGTGTGAAAAAAGTTCTTCTCATCTCGGTTTTAAAGGATTTCCCCTTTATCCTTAAGCTGTGACCCCTTGTCCTGGACTCCCCCAACATCGGGAGCAATCTTCCTGCATCTAGCCTGTCCAACCCCTTAATTTATTGCTCATATTCTATGTCGCTCTTCCAGGGAGATGCTAAGTGCATTTCATTGTCTCTGTACTGTACACTGCACAATGACAATTAAAGTTGAATCTGAATCTAAATCTGAATCTGAAAACTGGACAATGGCATTAATTTACCACTGGAATTTTATCTGTTCAAATTCTTGAGTTTTATTTCATAATCTCCAGGGACCCAGTTATTAATCCAACCCATCTAATCAATTTAGTGGGGAGAATTTGTGAACGTGGAAACTATTTTGGCCTATTTGGAAGGACGATGCCTGGACAGCATCAAAAGAATCCTCATCCTGTAATCATGTTATTTCATGTTCATTCTGTCTTCCGACAGAATTCTGGGACTATTTATACCAATCAATATCACAAACCATTAAAACAGCGAAAGAACAACCAACCAAACCTGTCTAGATGGAGAATAAATATTTTAGTATTTAAATCTAAATATGCATTAAAATACCTTAAAACTAATAAATATTATATTGTACTTTCCTGGAATAAACCACATTACACATCCTTAACTGTGCTTCACAAATAACAATATATTAAATATTTAATGCCCAAATAAAATTGACTTTAAATACAATATTCTAACAAGTATTGCACTTTTATTTTGTGGCATGTGTACGATGATGTCCTTTGGAATATTAATTTCAATATTTGCCTTGGCTGTAAAACTGACGTTACGCTGATGTAATCATAGATTTATGCAGTGTGCGATTAAGTTAGACACAAGATGCTGGAGTAACTCAGCGGGTCAGGCAGCATAGAGTCATAGAGTGATACAGCATGGAAACAGGCCCTTCAGCCCAACATGCCCATACCGACCAACATGTCCCAGCTACACTAGTCCCAGCATTTGGTCCATATCTCTCCAAACCTGGCCTATCCATGTACCTGTCTAACTGTTTCTTAAACTTTAGGGTAGTCCCTGCCTCAACTACCTCCTCTGGCAGCTCGTTCCATACACCCACCACTGTGTGAAAATGTTACCCCTCAGATTCCTATTAAATCTTTTCCCCTTCAACTAAAACGTATGTCTTTGATTCACCTCCTCTGGGCAAGAGACTCTATGCATCTACCTGATCTATTCCTCTCATGATTTTAGACACCTCTATTAGATCACCCCTCATCCTCCTGTGCTCCAAGGAATGGAGACGCCACCTGCTCAACCTCTCCCTGTAGCTCAGACCCTCGAGTCCCGGCAACATCCTCGTAAATCTACTCTGTACACTTCCCAGCATCTCAGGGAGAGAAAGGTGTGATTACAATCGAGCCATTTACAGCGTATAGATACATGATAAGGGAATAACGTTTAGAATATTGAACGTGGAATATATTATTTTATCCAGGATAGGAGGATCAAAACCAGAGGACATTGGTTCAAGCTGAGAGGGGCAAGATTTAACATGAACATTTTCACTCAGAGCTGTGGTGATTATAGCATCAGCAGTTCCTTGTGTGTACATTTATTTGTTTACCATGCTCTGCAGACTTAACACTTGGCACGGTGGCACAGCGGTAGAGTTGCTGCCTTACAGCGCCAGAGACCCGGGTTCAATCCTGACTACGGGTGCTGTCTGTACGAAGTTTGTAGGTTCTCCCCGTGACCTGCGTGGGTTTTCTCCAGGAGCTCTGGTTTCCTCTGTCACTCTAAAGATGTGCAGGTTTGTGAGTTAATTGGCTTCTGCAAATTGCCCCTAATCTATAGGATGGTGCTAGCAAAGATCCTATAGCGGAGCAAGATAGACCACTCCTGCTAAATGCAATGGGCTGACGTGTAGTATGTAACGGAACGGAACGTGGGCCTTTTTTTCATCCATTTCCATAACCGGACCGGACCCGACCCGACCCGACCCGACCCGACCCGACTCGCAGTGTAATCAACGTTGCGGGTGAACAGTTTGTGTTAATAAATTATAATTCTGAAAATGAGGAGAAGATTTTTACCAAATAACTTTTATTTTTACGAGGATGTTTCCGTAACCGGCTTCCGTCTCCGCACTAGTATCCTACGGGATCTTTGGTGCGGAGACAGAGCCGGTTACGGAAATGGGGACCAAAATTACCCACGAATCTGCCCATGACCGTACTCCGTCTTTTTCGTCGAGTGGGCCATCTTGCTCGCTATAGGATCTTTGGTTGCTAGTGGACGGGGATCGCTGGTTGGCACGGACTCGGTGGGCCAAAGGGCTTGTTTCCATGCTATGTCTCTGACACTAAAACTTTAGAGATACAGCATGGAAAACGGGGTTTTTAGCCCACCGAGTCCACGCTGATTGTCGATCATTCTGTACACCAGCCCCATCCCGCACACTTGGGCCAAATTGCACACTTTTACCGAAGCTAATGAACCTAGATACCTGCAGGTCTTTGGAGCCTGGGTGAAAACCGGAGAAAACGCACGCAGGTCACGGGGAGGACGTACAAACTCTGTACAGACAGCACCTGTGGTCGGGATCGAACACGGGTCTCTGGCGCTAGTGAGGTAGCAACTCTACCGCTGAGCCACCGTGCCGTCCCCAGAAACTAAAACTAAAAACTCCATTTACACTGACTTTGGTTGCAAGTTTGCAGATCATTCATTCCCCCAATATCCATATCGAAGTCATTACTGACAACAGCAAAACTCAAAGTGTTCCAACACCATTGATTTATAACAGAAGAAGGTAAATTGTTAGAGTGAAGGCAATGGGAACAGGCAGTTACATCTAAATGCTCAATCTAACATTACAAACCTGTTCTGCTTTCTCTGAAAGATCAATATATTTAGTTATAGTTGATAAGGACACCAATACAATGTACCTTCCTCTACTATGTACGAGGGTCTGGTCTATGTCCCATGCCACTCTGGTCCACAGAGGTCGATCTACCCAGTGGGTGGCAAGAAAAATCTGTAGCAATAATGCACATTAACGATGAAGTTCCCAGTTTAAACTTGCAGTTCCCTCGCTCTGACTCTGTCGCATCTCCGCAGCAGGGCGGCACGGTGGCTGCAGCAGTAGAGGTACAGCGCCAGAGACCCGGGTTCGATCCTGACCACGGGTTCTTGTCTGTACGGAGTTTTTACGTTCTCCCTGTGACCTGCGTGGGTTTTCCCTGAGATCTTCGGTTTCCTCCCACACTTAAAGGTCTGGATTTAGATGAAGAGAGGCCCTAAGCTATTTCACGTGAGCCCCCCCTCCCAATCCCCCTCCTCCACGACTAGAGGACCATGACTACCGGACAGTGACAGTGTGACACTTTTAGATCCTGCTGTATGTTGTCATTAAACAGTTGGTTTTAAAATCCATATTGGATTCACCGCAGAGCGGGCGATGCCTTACCTGGATCACCGTTTGAAGCTCTGGAGTGTTGGGCCTGTGGAAGGGATGGGGGTTGGGGCCGGAGGGAGGCAGGTGAGTGGACTGAGGCTGAGGCGATGTCTGGTGGAGGGGTGGAGGGGTGGTGGGTGGTCAGGGGGGTATGAGGACTGTGGTGTGGGTGGGGAAGAGCTGGGGTCACATGGTTTGAGGGGGATGGGGAAGACCCAGTTGGAACAGCCACTGAGATGACCAGGGTTAGGGGGACTAGCACTAGGACCCAGCGCAGTCAAACCCAGAGGAGTTGGAATCTGGAGTGTGGAAACTTCAGGCCCGGTGCTGAGTCCAGGCTGCAGGTAAGGCGATGGCTGCGGGCTGCTGGAGGGCGGGGAAGTGGCCAGGGTCAGCGGGCAAAGAGTAGGAGGTCCCGGTGGGCGGATGGTCGGTGAGGCAGCGAGGTGAGTAGGCCCCCCTAGATCTTAAGGCCCTAAGGTTAAGCTTGTCTAGCTTATACGTAAATCTGGCCCTGCCCTCACTCCAAAGACGTACAAATTTGTAAGTTAATTGCCTTGGTATAAATGTAAAAGTTGTCCCTAGTGGATAGTGTTAGTGTGGTCGGCAGTGTTAGTGTGGTCTGTCTGTACGGACTTGGTGGGCCGAAGGGCCTGTTTCCGCACTGTATCTCTAAACTAAAATAAAGCTCCGGGCCTCACTCACCCAGATCTACAATGGACCCCAACTTTGCTTATTCAACATGAGATAACTTCCACAAACACTCCCCACCCCCTCCCCTCCCTCTTTCCCCCTTCCTCCACTAAAATTCCATGAACCAGTAATTCCACAGTTCGCAGTAATGTATCCCTCTTGGGATCACATCATTCCTCGTCAACAATCAGTCTATCAGGGAACATCCCCTGCGTGAGGTCATCTGTTGACGCCCCCAATTTGAGCCTAGTTTTTTCTTGCCGCCAGTTCCTGCTGCCCCACCTCCCACCTCCCACAATTAGTCTTGAGGAGGGTCCCAACCCGAAACGTCACCTACCCATGTTCTCCACAGATGCTGCCTGACCAGCTGAGTTACTATGCTCAAGAAGGAACTGCAGATGCTGGAAAATCGAAGGTAGACAGAAATGCTGGAGAAACTAAGTGGGTGAGGCAGCATCTATGGAGCGAAGGAAATAGGCGACGTTTCGGGTCGAGCGGTAGAGTTGCTGCCTTACAGCGCCAGAGAACCGGCTTCCACCCTGACTACGGGTGCTGCCTGTATGGAGTTTTCACGTTCTCCCCGTGACTAGTCTAGGTGGATACAGGTGAAGGGGGCTTAATTGGCAGATGGGTAGATTAATGTACAAAGGATAGGAGACTTCATTCGATTGGGTTGTAAGGTACCCAAGCAGAATATGCACAGTCATATTTTCACGAGGATTCTTAATATCCTAATCCATGTGCACTAACTAGGGTTAAATGTCAGGAATTATGGCGCAGCGGTAGAGCTACTGCCTCACAGCGCCAGAGACCCGGGTTCGATCCTGACCACAGGTGCTGTCTGTACGGAGTTTGTACGTTCTCCCCGTGACCTGTGTGGGTTTTCTCCAAGATCTTCGGTTTCCTCCCACACTCCAAAGACGTGCAGGTGTGCAGGTTAATTGGCTTGGTGTAAATGTAAAATTGTCCCTAGTGTGTGTGGGATGGTGCTAATGTGCGGGGATCGCTGGTCGGTACAGACTCGGTGGGCCGAAGGGCCTGTTTCCGCGCTGTATCTCTAAACTAAACTACACTAAATGCATTCTACACCATCATTGACACTTCCCACTTTGACTATGAAATGTCCTTGAAAAAAGCCTACATCACACAGAGAGGGGTGGCACAGTGGTGCAGCGGGTAGAGCTGCTGCCTCATGGCGACAGAGGCCCAGGTTTGATCCTGACCTCGGGTGCTGCCTGTGTGGAGTTTGCACATTCCCCTATGACCGTGTGGGTTTCCTCCAGGTGCTCCGGTTTCCACCCACTTCCCAAAGACGTGCGGGTTGGTAGGTTAATTGGTCTCTAGTGTGTAGGGACTGGATGAGCAAGTGTGAACAGGTGATCGATGGTTGCCGTGGACCTGATGGGCCGAAGGGCCTGTTTCCATGCTGTATCTCCACACTAAACAAAACTTTCCATGGTAGATTAAAATGCTGGAGAAACTCAGCGGGTGAGGCAGCATTTATGGAGCGAAGGAATAGGTGACGTTTTGGATCGAGACCCTTCAGGCTGATGTGGGGGTTGGGGGGACGGGAAGAAGAAAGCTTTCCCGACCTGAAACGTCACCAATTCCTTCGCTCCATAGATGCTGCCTCACCCGCTGAGTTTCTCCAGCATTTTCATCTGACTTCGATTTTTCCAGCATCTGCAGTTCCTTCTAAAACATTCCATGATATTGCTAAGGATACATCTTTCTTCCAGTAATGCCAGTCATATTAACTGGTAATATTATCTATCTGAATTGATAGCTGCGTGTTCCTCATCCATCAGTGTTAAAATACACAGTGCCTGAAAAAACACAGTGGCAATCAATAAAGAGCTCTCTTTCCAACGAGCAGGTTTTGTCTTAGGTAAGACGATCTCAAAATTGACATCTACGGCCTTGTAGCTTGCACAGTCTCATGTCATTACATCATGAACAAATAACTAATAACAATTCTCATTTAAAATCCCTTTCTCATCGATGTTCCAGTGACGTTAATTGTTTCACTATTTGCCTCTAGTTTCTTCCCCGTGGCTATCAAACAGTACAACTCCTCCCCCCCCTCTGTCGTGGGGTAGACTGAGACTGACTCCCCCCCTCCTCAATCTTTGCACATCCCCCAAGCCTTTCCACTCGTCACTTTGATTTCATGTTTCATGCATTTTATGTTTTTACGACTGTTAGCAGATCAATTTCCCTCCTGGGATAAATCAAGTTCTATCGTATCGTATCGTATCGTATGGTATTGTACAGTTTAGTTTATTGTCACGTGTGCCGAGGTACAGTGAAAAGCTTTTGTTGCGTGCTAACCAGTCAGCGGAAAGACAATACGTGATTGCAATCCAGCCATTCAAAGTGTACAGATACATGATAAAAGGAATAACATTTAGCGCAAGGTGAAGTCCAGTATAACCCCTGTCCCACGGTACGAGTTCATTCCAAGAGCTCTCCCGAGTTTGCCCTGATTCGAACGCAGAGATTTACGGTAATGGCCGCTCGTCGGTACTCGGGGCTCTCGTGGACATTTTTCATCATGTTGAAAAATCTTCACCAGTCTTCCCGTGTTTACCTGCCGTTAGCGAGTCTTCCTGAGTACCAGCCGTTAGCGCTAAGAGACGTCCCGAGCTCCGACGTACCCACTACGTTCATTCCCCGTGCTTACCACGAGTTTGATTTTTATTAAACTCAGGAGAGATCTTGGAATGAACTCGTACCGTGGGACAGGACTATACAGTCCGATTAAAGATAGTTCGAGGGTCTCCAGTGAGGTAGATGGTAGCTGAGGACCACTCTCTAGTTGTTGATGGGGTGATTCATTTGCCTGATAACAGCTGGGAAGAAACTGTCCCTGAATCTGGAGGTGTGCGTTTTCACACTTTTTCCTGTATAAATATTGCCTATTTTTATCAACATTATCAGTGATAGGGTTCGTTCCAAATTATTCCTTTGTTTCTATGCTTTAAAAGCATTATTCAACCTGTTTTGCTCTTTCTATGATTTATATGGATTATTTATTTCAATAGCAGGAGTCGATCCTGACCTCGGGTGTTGTCTGTGTGGAGTTTGCATGTTCTCACTGTGACCATGCGGGTTGCCTCCGGGAGCCTCCTACTTCCCAAAATGACTCGGCTTTGTAGGTTATTGGCCTCTGTAAAGTTGTCCCTGGTGTGTGGGGAGTGGATGAGAATGTGGGATAATATGGAACTAATGTCAATCAGTGATCAGTGGTCAGTATGGACTTGGTGGGCCGAAGGGCCTGTTTCCATTCTGTATATCTCAACTAAACTAAACTAAATTAAAGTAAACTAAACAAAGCTAAACTACACTAAATTAAACTAAACACTTGTATCCTACATTAAAAAACAAGATTTAAATTCCGCATTTCTCCCAATCTGAAGTTAGAATCTAATGATACCAACTAGTCTGATCTGTATATTAAAAAAAAACGTTATACTGCTCCAGATACATGCCCTTGGTTTCAGTACATAGATGAGGTTTAAGACAGTGATATCCCTGTAGAACATTATCTTTAATTGATGGCCCATTCAATTTATACATATGGATAGCAGTAAACTGCTCCCTGGGGCATTCCACCATCGTGCTTATATTACTTGGATGACAACAGAGATGTTTGACTCATGGTCGGGAGATGTTTCTACAATGTTTATCACAAAGGCAAAGAATTTAAATTTAATTAAGTACATGCCTTTGGAATAAAAGAAAGCTAGTCCAGGCTATTTCTCGATCAGGTTGCTAAAAATTCTATCGGGTTCCCGGAGGTTGCAGGTGGTTGCCGGAGGTTGCAGGTAGTGGAAGCAGATAGGGAGACTGACAAAAACCTCCGGGAACCGCACGGAAACCTTGGGTGGGGCGCAAAGTCTCCAGAGGTTTCCGTTCAGGTTTCCTAAGTGGGACAGGGGCATTACAGCACCAGAGACCCGGGTTTGATCCTGACTATGGGTGCTTGTCTGTACGGAGTTTGTACGTTCCCCCCGTGACCTGCGTAGGTTTTCTCTGGGAACTTCGGTTTCCTCCCACACACCCAGGTTTGTCGGATAATTGTCGGATAATTGTACAGTATTGTACTTCCGGTGGCGCTGGTGCCAGCAGCCTCCACCTACAGCCCGGTATCTTTTTGTTTTTTTGTTTATTTAGTTATGTAAAAGTGTGTTTTTTTGTGTTTTTTTGGCGTTTTTATGTGGGGGAAGAGGGCACGGTGCGGGGGATACCGTACTTCAGCCGCTTCCTGGTGAGGACGCGACTATTATTCGAGTCGCGTCCTCCCCCCCCCCCCCCCCCACAGCGGCCTACCTACCTGGATTGGCGCGGCCTTTCCTGCCGGGATCGACCGGAGCTCCAGCAGCGGCGGGACAGCGCTGGAACATCGCGGGGCTGGTGATGCCTTACCGGGGGTCGCCGTTTGGAGCCCGGAGTGCTGGACCTGCTGCACCAACATCACGGAGCTGCGGTTTGCAGAGCTCCCAACGCGGGCGGCGCTGACTAATCAACGCGGGGTCCTGTGACACTGCCCGGCTCGACCTGCGGACTCGGGAGCTGCAGACTCCGGCAGCGGGAGGCGGCTGATCAGGAGGTCCGGGCCGCTGAGGAGGAGGCTGCTCACCGTCGGGGTTCGGCGTCGGCGTTCCACCAGCCCGGCGTGAGGGCCTGAACATCGGGCCACCCGGGGCGGCGACTGTGGGTGCTTGGAAGGCCCCGTCCACGGATGAACACGGAGGGGAGGCTGGCTGGACTATGGTGCCATCCTCACCTGGGTGCCATTTATGTTATGTTGTGTCGTGGACTTCTGTATTTGTGCTTTTTTTTAAATTTTAATTCAATTTCAATTTTATTTTTAATATGCTTTATTATTTATTTATTATTTATTTTTATAATTTCTTTGTGATTTTTTTTAATGATACTGCCTGTAAGGAAAATTTATTTCGTTGTCTCAAATTGAGACAATGACAATAAATTGAATACAATACAATACAATACAATAATTGGCTTGGCATCAATGTAAAAGTTCTCCCTAGTGTAGGATAGTGTTAATGTGTGGGGATCGCTGGTCGCTGCGGACTCGGTGGGCCGAAGGGAGGAAGGAAATCTGTAACTCTTTAACCATTCTGGTCAATATATCACAGAAGATCAGCTGCAACAGGATACTTCTCATCAGCCTCAATACATGTCGTAGAGATGCTGCCTGACCCGCTGAGTTTTAGTTTAATTTAATTTAGTTTAGAGATACAGTGCGGAAACAGGCCCTTCAGCCACCGAGTTTGCGCCGGCCAGTGATCTCCGTACACGAACGGGCACTATCCTCCACACTAGGGACAATTTACAACTATACCAAGCCAATTAACGTAGACACCTGCACGGCTTTGGAGTGTGGGAGGAGGCAGGAGCACCCGGGGGAAACCCCCGCAGGTCACAGGGGGAACATAGGAACTTCCGAGTCAGGATTGGACCCGGGTCTTTGGCACTGTAAAGGGCCTGTCCCACGAGCATGTGACCTGCATGCGGTAAGCGCGACCAAACCGGAAGCGGGAGGTCGAGTGAGTGGCGTGAAGTTCGAGCGAAGTCCGCGGGAAGTTCGCGCGTGACGTACGGCATCAAGACGCGGCGCGCGGAATTTTTGAACACGGTCAATTTTTTGGAGCCCCCGCGCGATGTCGGGATCAGCTCCGCACAACTCCAAACAGCTCCGGTGATCGAAGTGGGACCGGCCCCGTGAGGCCGCACGGTTCAAGCGGCCACGTTAGGTCGCGATTGCCGCATGCGGTCGCATGCTTGTGGGACAGGCCCTTTAGGCAGCATCTCTACTGCGACGACACTGTGGTGAGATACTTTGGCATTTTGTGTCTACCTTCGGATTCAATTTTAATTGTCATTGTCAGTGTACAGCATCTGCAGTTCCATCCAGCACATAGAACCACTCAGTTGTGCATCTCTATGTTATATATGATTTGTCTGATTCTATCTCTGCAAACCTCTTTGCTGAGAATATAAACTTGTAGATTTCATAGTCCACTTTTTCCTTAATTACATACCTAGTAATAACACATTCCCGTCTACAAATTGCAACATGACCAACCAGTTCAGAAAGATCCTTCCACAAATCCCAACGCTCTCTCAGGATTCCACTTACAAAGTGTTGAATAATGTTTCCGGCTAAAGATATGTAAATTGATAAAGATATGTAAAAATAAAGATATCTAAAGATATTTTCACAGAGGGGGAGCAGTATGAGAGGGCTCCCAGTTGGAGAGAGGAGGAGAACGTTTTCTAAGCGGGCATACCTTGAGGAGATTTCGGAAAACCCCCGTTCTCCAGGAATGTTGCCTGACCTGCTGAGTCACGCCAGCACTTTGTGTCTTTTTTCATCAAAGAGCCAGCATCATTGCCGAAATCTAGGAAATGGTGTAAATGTCAAGAGTGTTTAATTGTCATATGTACCAACTATGGAACAATGAAATTCTGACGTGCGGCATCTTAAAAGGCCCATAAACGCATTAACACACAGATAAGCACAATCTCTATACTATTAAAATCTCATCTTGTATGTATGTATACGTGTGTGTGTGTCATCTGTGTCTTTCTAACTTTGTCAAAACGCCACGCGCTAGCACAGATATTTTCACACATTATTAATCATATTAACCCCGTTGACAAAATAAACGGCTTCACTTCACATGACACGCTTTATTTCACCTTATAGCATTTAAAATTTTTTTTAATTTAATTTTAATTTTATTTTTTATTTATTTATTTATTTATTTTAAATACATTTTTACTAGAGGCATCTGCATATCATAGTCCAAACCAGTACAGACTTTGTCTAACGGTTACATATTAAGTATTCAGGTTTCCAGGGGCTCAGTTACCAAAGTAGCTGGGATCCTCCTTTCTCGGTTACATATTAACCTTGCCTCTAATTATTTATTTATATTTATAGATAGAAAAAAATACAGAAAGAAAGAAAGAAAGATAGAAATGAGAAAAATAGGATAAACTATCAATAATGCAACTGAAAACCAACTTTTTAAACGGCAAACCATCAAACCCACTTCGCGTTGACCCCAGCTGGGCTTTATGCGGCCATCTAGGAGGCATCGAGACGGTGGCGGTGAAGCCTCGCTCGGGTCCTCGGGTCCATGCCCGCCCGCGTTGAGAGCTGGAATATTGCGTTGGGGGAGCAGACCCAACGGGTCTGCACTTGGTCTAGCAACTTATGTTCAATAAATGAATAACTAAATCAAGGGCCAAAATGACTGCAATGCAACCGAAGACACAATCCATGGAAGTGAATCGTTGCTGAGGCTAGTGTTGTGTATTGTTCAAGAGCCTGATGTTTGCTGAAGAGTTATTCTGGAACCTGGTGGCCATGGTTTTTTCAAGCTCCTGTACCTTCCTCCCGATGGTAAAAGTGAAACGAGAGCGTGGACAGGGTGGTGCCATTCCTTGATGATGCTGTCTGCCGTTTTGAGGCAGTGCCTCTTGTAGATCCCTTCGATGATGGGGAGGTCAGTACTTGTGACGGACCGGGCAGTGTCTGCCAATCTCTGTAATCTCCTGCGGTCCAGGGTGTTTGAGTTGCCAAATCAAAGCGAGTCAGTGTGCTCTCCATCGTACACCATGATTAAGAGGGAGTTAGATGTGGCCCTTGTGGCTAAAGGGATCAGGGGGTATGGAGAGAAGGCAGGTACAGGATACTGAGTTGGATGATCAGCCACGATCATATTGAATGGTGGTGCAGGCTCGAAGGGCCGAATGGCCTACTCCTGCACCTATTTTCTATGTTTCTATGTTTCTATGTGATGAAGCCCAAAAGCTGGTGCTTGTTCCCTCAATAGCCACCTCAGCAGTGAGGACAGTGCATGCACAATACTTCTCCCTTTACCAGTAAGTGATTCAAAATGTCAAACATAATTCATCACATTTGAAGTATTATGCAGTGGAAATTACCACCCACTGTTTGTGGATGATAAGAGACTTTCAAAAACATACAGAAAGCCTTCAAGGATGCTGAATGCAGCTAAATTTAGTTCTACATCATTGCATGAAAAACAGGAATGAGAACAGAAATAAACATAAAACTATTTTCACATAAAATGGAAATAGCTGTTATTAGAACTGTAATAGCAAAATCACATTTATTCTACACAAAATCCATTCACATCATTCCTCACAAATTTATTGAAACGTTAACTTGAATGAATAGGTTTATTGGTCAAGTATGTTCACATACAAGGAATTTGCCTTGGTGCTCCGCTCGCAAGTAACAACACAACACACAGTAAACCATTAAGAATAAATGCAGTTGTACGGGGTCTTGGTGAGACCACGCCTGGAGTATTGCGTACAGTTTTGGTCTCCTAATCTGAGGAAGGACATTCTTGCCATAGAGGGAGTACAGAGAAGGTTCACCAGACTGATTCCTGGGATGTCAGGACTTTCATATGAAGAAAGACTGGATAGACTCGGTTTGTACTCGCTAGAATTTAGGAGATTGAGGGAGGATCTTATAGAAACTTACAAAATTCTTAAGGGGTTGGACAGGCTAGATGCAGGAAGATTGTTCCTGATGTTGGGGAAGTCCAGGACAAGGGGTCACAGCTTAAGGATAGAGGGGAAATCTTTTAGGACCGAGATGAGAAAACCCTTTTTCACACAGAGAGTGGTGAATCTATGGAACTCTCTGCCACAGAAGGTAGTTGAGGCCAGTTCATTGGCTATATTTAAGAGGGAGTTAGATGTGGCCCTTGTGGCTAAAGGGAGAGAAGGCAGGTACAGGATACTGAGTTGGATGATCAGCCATGATCATATTGAATGGCGGTGCAGGCTCGAAGGGCCGAATGGCCTACTCCTGCACCTTTTTTCTATGTTTCTATGTTTCTAAAACATAAAACATTAAGAATAAAACATTACAGTTAAAACATGTGAATGAATTCAAATACCAGAGCAAAAGGAGGCTGCAGACTTTTGGTTATTGAGTAGAGCTACTGCTTGTAGATAAAAGCTGTTTTTATGTCTGGCTGTGGCAGCTTTGACAGTCCGGAGTCGCCTTCCAGAGGGAAGTGATTCAAAGAGTTTGTGGCCAGGGTGAGAGGGGTCAGAGATGATCTTGCCCGCTCGCTTCCTGGCCCTTGCAGTGTACAGTTCATCAATGGAGGGAAGGTTGCAGCCAATAACCTTCTCTGCTGATCGGACGATTCGCTGCAGCCTCCAGGTGTCGTGCTTGGCGGCTGAGCCAAACCAGACCATGATGGAGAAGGTGAGAACAGACTCTACGATGGCCGTGTAGAATTGGACCATCATTGCCTGTGGCAGATTGTGCTTCCTCAGCTGCCGCAGTAAGTACATTCTCTGTTGGGCCTTTTTGATTGTGGAGTCGATGGTGGCCCCCCACTTAAGGTCCTTGGAGATGATGGTTAGAAGGAACTTAAAAGACTCCACAGATGTGACTGTCGTGTTGTTGATGTGAGTGGGGTGAGGGGAGGGGGAACTCTCCTAAAGTCTACTATCAATTCCACTGTCTTAAGAGCATTGAGCTCCAGGTTGTTACGATGGCACCAGGACGCCAGCCGTGTCACTTCCTGTCTGTAGGCGGATTCCTCCCCATCCTGGATCAGTCCAATCAGGGTTATGTCGTCCGCAAACTTGGGAAGCTTGACAGAGGAGTCAGTGGAGGTGCAGTCGTTGGTGTAGAGAGAGTAGAGGAGGGGGGAGAGTACACAGCCTTGCGGTGCTTCTATGCTGAGGGTTTGCGGGTCTGAGATGTGCTTTCCCAGCCTCACATGCTGCTTCCTGTCTGTCAGGAAGTTGGTGATCCATCGACAGAGGGGTTCAGGCACAGTCAACTTGGAGAGTTTGCAGTGTAGTAGCTCTGGCACAATGGTGTTGAATGCAGAGCTAAAATCCACAAACAAAATCCTGGCGGTCTAGGTGCTGGAGGATGAAGTGCAGGCCTAGGTTGACTGCATCATCCACAGATCTATTGGCCCGCTATGCAAACTGCAGAGGGTCCAGCAGGGGGTTTGTGTTATTTTTCAGCTGGGCCATCACAGGTCCTACAAGGGTCTTCATAACTGCAGAGATCAGTGCGACAGTTCTGTAGTCATTAAAGACCAGTAATCCTTGCCTTTTTGGGCACAGGGACAATGGTGGAGGCTTTGAAGCAGGCAGGGACAGTACATGTTTGCAGTGACTGGTTAAAAATGCCTGTTGTTCGGCACAGAGCTTGAGGGAAGAGGGGGAAACATGGTGGCCGATTGGGAAAGGGGGAGATGCAGCGAGACCTGGGTGTCATGGTACACCAGTCATTGAAGGTAGGCATGCAGGTGCAGCAGGCAGTAACGAAAACGAATGGTATGTTAGCTTTCATTGCAAAAGGAGTTGAGTATAGGAGCAGAGAGGTTCTACTGCAGTTGTACAGGGTCTTGGTGAGACCACACCTGGAGTATTGCGTACAGGTTTGGTCTCCAAATCTGAGGAAGGACATTATTGCCATAGAGGGAGTGCAGAGACGGTTCACCAGACTGATTCCTGGGATGTCAGGACTGTCTTATGAAGAAAGACTGGATAGACTTGGTTTATACTCTCTAGAATTTAGAAGATTGAGAGGGGATCTTATAGAAACTTACAAAATTCTTAAGGGGTTGGACAGGCTAGATGCAGGAAGATTGTTCCCGATGTTAGGGAAGTCCAGGACAAGGGGTCACAGCTTAAGGATAAAGGGGAAATCCTTTAAAAACCGAGATGAGAAGAAGAACTTTTTTTTTCACACAGAGAGTGGTGAATCTCTGGAACTCTCTGCCACAGAGGGTAGTTGAGGCCAGTTCATTGGCTATATTTAAGAGGGAGTTAGATGTGGCCCTTGTGGCTAAGGGGATCAGGGGGTATGGAGAGAAGGCAGGTACAGGATACTGAGTTGGATGATCAGCCATGATCATATTGAATGGCGGTGCAGGCTCGAAGGGCCGAATGGCCTACTCCTGCACCTATTGTCTATGTTTCTATGTTATCCGGTCCTGGAGAATTCCGGCTTTTCTGTCTCCTGAACCAACTCCTCAATTTCCATTGTTGGCGATGGAGAAGTGGCCAGGCTGATATTGGGCAGCAAGTGGGGGGTGGGTAGTGGACAAGGGCCCAGTCTTTGCAGACAGGAGTCATGCTGTAATTGGGTGTGAAGTGGTGATAGGGGAGCGGGTAACAGGAGGAGGGATTAAGTTTCTCTTTGTCGATCCTGCAGTAGAACTCATTCAGGTCATTGGTCAGCTGACGCTTGTCCAAGGAGCGGGAGGGGGTTTCCTCTTGTAGCTGGGGATTTCTTGCAAGCCCTTCCACACTGAGGAAGAGTCACTAGCTGAGAACCTGCTCCTCGACTTCTCAGAGTACCTTTCCTTGGCAACTCTAATTCCTCTTCTCAGCTTGTGCTTGGCCTGCCTGTGGAGGTGTGCAACCCCGCTCCTGTAGGCCTCATCTTTAGACTGGCCGAACTGTCTGACTTCTGCTGTAAACCAGGGCTTGTCATTGTTGAACCAGAATCCGGGTTGCTAGTGGGAATGCAACTGTCCTCACAATAGCTGACGTATGATATTGGCATTCACAAATAACTGGTAAGAGAATATTAATTTCCGTTCCCTTATTGCGGGTAAGAGTGATGTCCTTACTGCGTGGGCTAACATTAATTTGAGAATTACACTCTTGGTTTCCCAGCAGAGAAAATAGTAACAGTGCAATTATCCAACTGAGTCATTTTAACGTGAATCAGTACAGGGGCGTCACGTTGTGGCGCAGTGATAGAGTTGCTGCCTTACAGCGCCAGAGACCCGGGTTCGATCCTGACTACGAGTGCTGTCTGCGCAGGGTTTGCGCGTTCTCCCTGTGACCACGTGGGTTTCCTCCGGGTGCTCCGGTTTCCTTTCAGTTTATAATGATCCCAAATGATCCCAAAGCAATAATTTCATTGTCCTATCAGGGACACATGACAATAAAGTCTCTTGAACTTGAACTTGAACTTGAACTAATTGTGTACTTGAGTTTGGCTTGATTGTATGTATTATAGTATTATCTGATTTAATAGGGTACGTGGCATGCAAAACAAAGCTTTTCACTGTACCTCGGCACACGTGACAATAAAATACCTGAACATGAATCTAAGCTCTGCCCCATTCTGATTGCAGAGTAATAGGCAGCGAGTCCTATAATCCAGATTAGAGGAGTTTTTCTCCAACATGTGGCACGGTGGTGCAGCGGTAGAGTTGCTGCCTTACAGGGTTTGCAGCGCCGGAGACTCAGGTTCGATCCCGACTGCGGGCGCTGTCTGTACTGAGATTTTACGCTCTCTCCATGACCACGTGGGTTTTCCCCGAGATCTTCAATTTCCTCCCACACTCCAAAGACGTACAGGTTTGTAGGTTAATTGGTTTGGTTTTGTATACTTGGTATAAGTGTACACTATATAGTCCACAGTGTGTGTTGGAGAGATAAGTTTTTTTGCCTTCCATCACAGCGAGGAGGAGATACGCTGTGATGGATGTCTGTGTAAATTGTGTTATGTCTTGGGTCTTTTTTTTCTTGTATGTATGACTGCAGAAACAACATTTCATTTGAGCCTCTATGAGGTTCAAGTGACAAATAAATTGTATTGTATTGTATTGTATTGTTGGCTTGTGTTAATGTGCGGGGATCTCTGGTCAGCGTCGACTCGGTGAGCCGAAGGGCCTGCTTCCACGCTGTACCTCTAAACTAAACTAAACTAAATGTCTTTACAATAGACAATAGACAATAGGTGCAGGAGTAGGCCATTCGGCCCTTCGAACCAGCACCGCCATTCAATGTGATCATGGCTGATCATCCCCAAACAGTACCCCGTTCCTGCCTTCTCCCCATATCCCCTGACTCTGCTATCTTTAAGAGCCCTATCTAGCTCTCTCTTGAAAGTATCCAGAGAACCCGCCTCCACCGCCCTCTGAGACCGATTCTGTGGTGAATTCCACAGACTCACCACTCTCTGTGAGAAAAAGTGTTTAGCAATTTAGTACTTAGCAATTAAAACAATGACTTAATAAGAACTTTCATACATTATAAATCTTACCAGTTAAAACATCTTATTCTCTTCTTCTCTAACTTATTATAAACAATGCAGCAGATATAGACTTTAGAGATACAGCATGCACCGAGTCTGAATCGACCTTAGATCACCCCGTACACTAGCACTATCCTACATACTGGAAACAATTTACAGAAGCCAATTAACCTACAAACCACAAGTTCCACAATTTGGTTGAATTGTGGACATTACAGTGTATCATCTTCATAGAACCATAGAAACATAGAAAATAGGTGCAGGAGTAGGCCATTCGGCCCTTCGAGCCTGCACCGCCATTCAATATGATCATGGCTGATCATCCAACTCAATATCCTGTACCTGCCTTCTCTCCATACCCCCTGATCCCTTTAGCCACAAGGGCCACATCTAACTCTCTCTTACATATAGCCAATGAACTGGCCTCAACTACCTTCTGTGGCAGAGAGTTCCAGAGATTCACCACTCTCTGTGTAAAAAATGTTTTTCTCATCTCGGTTTTAAAGGATTTCCCCTTTATCCTTAAACTGTGACCCCCTTGTCCTGGACTTCCCCAACATCGGGAACAATCTTCCTGCATCTAGCCTGTCCAACCCCTTAAGAATCTTGTAAGTTTTCTATAAGATCCCCCCTCAATCTTCTAAATTCTAGCGAGTACAAGCCGAGTCTATCCAGTCATTCTTCATATGAAAGTCCTGACATCCCAGGAATCAGTCTGGTGAACCTTCTCTGTACTCCCTCTATGGCAAGAATGTCTTTCCTCAGATTTGGAGACCAAAACTGTACGCAATACTCCAGGCATGGTCTCACCTGTACAACTGCAGTAGAACCTCCATGCTCCTCTACTCAAATCCTTTTGCTATGAATGCTAACATACCATTCGCTTTCTTCACTGTCTGCTGCATCTGCATGCCTACTTTCAATGACTGGTGTACCATGACACCCAGGTTCATAAATCGTTACAGTTACTGGCTGCTTTCTGACAGCAATGTTGTGAGTATAACTGTTGATCTATAGCTTAGGCATTTTAATGGTTAATTTTGTATTTGTAACCTGGTGTGGAAAATTTCCCAAAATAATAAAGGCACAGTGAAATATTGGCAGGGGTAGCCCAATCATCTTAGAGTTGTTGCAGGAAAGAACTGCAGATGCTGGTTTAAATCAAAGGAGGACACAAAATGCTGGAGTAACTCAACGGGTCAGGCGGCATCTCTGGAGCAAAGGGATGGGTGACGTTTCGGGTCGAGACCCTCGACCCAATACGTCACCCATTCCTTCTCTCCAGAGATGCTGTCTGACCCGCTGATTTACTCCAGCATTTTGTGTTTATCCAATGCCCCTGTCCCACTTAGGAAACCTGAACGGAAACCTCTGGAGACTTTGCGCCCCACCCAAGGTTTCCGTGCGGTTCCCGGAGGTTGCAGGTGGTTGCCGGAGGTTGCAGGTAGTGGAAGCAGGTAGGGAGACTGACAAAAACCTCCGGGAACCGAACGGAAACCATGGGTGGGGCACAAAGTCTCCAGAGGTTTCCGTTCGGGTTTCCTAAGTGGGACAGGGGCACTAGAGTTGTTGCCAACTTTATGGGCTTAAGAAAGATTCCATCTATTTTGTAAAAGATGTAAATAAATAAAAGCTTCAGACTCATTGACCTCCACAGGGAAAAGGAATGATGTGACATTATCTGAGACCCCGGACACTCCCTCTTCTCCCCTCTCCCATCGGGCAAAAGGTACAGAAGTTTGAAAACGCACACCTCCAGATTCAGGGACTGTTTCTTCCCAGCTGTTCTCAGGCAACTGAACCATCCCACCACAACTAGAGGGCAGTCCTGAACTACGTCTGATGAAGGGTCTCCACCCATTCCTTCTCTCCAGAGATGCTGCCTGTCCCACTGAGTTACTCCAGCATTTTGTGTACCATCGAACTATCTTTGATCGGACTTTCCTGGCTTTGCCTTGCACTAAACGTCCGTTATCATGCACTGTCTTTCCTCTGGCTGGTTGGCAGCGCAACCAAAGCTTTTCACTGTACAGGTGACAATAAACTAAACTGAACTGGGGCACTCACAATTTTGATTCACATAAACGCTGCTTCCTTGAAGGGAAGGTTGGGCTACGTTGCAGAAGGAACCATCGTTCTGTGGCTATTCTGCACACGTGGAAGAGAATGCATGTATGGGTGATTGTGGTGAGGTTAGTTTATCAGTTTAGTTTATTGTCACGTGTACCGAGGTACAGTGAAAAGCTTGCCGTCGGTGCGAACAGGGTGGGCCACGCTGTATCTTAAACTAAACTGAACTAAATGGTTTAGACAATAGACACCAGACAATAGACAATAGGTGCAGGAGTAGGCCATTCGGCCCTTCAAGCCAGCACCGCCATTCAATGGGATCATGACTGATCATCCCCAATCAGTATCCCCGTTCCTGCCCTCTCCCCATATCCCCTGACTCCGCCATCTTTAAAATCCCTATCTAACTCTCTCTTGAAAGTATCCAGAGAACTTGCCTCCACCGCCCTCTGAGGCAGAGAATTCCACAGACTCACAAGTCTCTGCGTGAGAAAGGTGAAAATGTATAGTTTTGAGTTAGATTTCGTCCTTAAGGCGAAAGAAATCAAGGGATATGGGGGGAAAAAGCAGGAACGGGGTACTGATTTTGGATGATCAGCCATGATCATATTGAATGGCGGTGCTGGCTCAAAGGGCCGAATGACCTAATCCTGCACCTATTTTCTAAGTTTCGAAACTAAACTAAACTAGACTAAAAACTAAATATCAAGCCAACAAAAAATGACAGAAGACACAACAAATAATTTTCTTTTAAATAGCACCTTTAATATACAAATAATCAGTGTCCAAATCTCAATGGAAACTTTTTAAAAACACCCATGTGCAGAATTCTGATTAGCTCGGAGGCAGAATATATGAAATCTTAGTGACCTTTCCTCAAGGGATTCCCTTTGATAATACGATCTTGTGTTTGAGGAATCATTGCCCTTTGCGGTGATATTTATTCTCTGAATCGCAAAGAAACGCCTCCGGGATTGGCTCTGCCGAGGGTGCCATGAGACTCTTTCAGAAGTCTTCAAACTACAGTAAGGACTACATGTTTAGATTTGTTTTCCAGGCACGCACTCATTTCTCCCACTCGCTTGATTCTCTTCCTTTCCCCCCCCCCCTCCCCCCCCCCCCCCTCCCCCTCCCCAACCACCCCCTCCCTCTGGCTTGACATTTCATTCCTCTTGTTCTTCATTGAAATGTTTTTCTGATCCCCTGTTACGTACTGGGTTTACATATTCCCATATTCTGTTGTGCTGCAGCAAGTGGGAATTTCATTGACTCCTGACTCCTTATCTGACACACATTTTTCTTCTTTTCATCTCTAGCCCCTGTTAGTTACTCCACCCATCGAATCCCCTCCACTCACATCTGTACCCACCCCATCCAGAACGCAACCGGGAAATACTTCTTGCATTTCCTCCCTGGCGAATATATTTGTCTTCGGATGAGCTAAACAAAACTATACACGATACTGCGAACATGATGCCTTTGCCTGGTCTGTGTCCCTCTGTCCCATGCACTTGCAAGTACCAATCGGGCAGTCCCTTGAATGCCACTGTTGTGTTTGCCTCCAGTGCACTTGCATTTATCTTCAGTAGACTTGACTACAAAAAGTAGTAAACACCGCCCAGTCCATCATCGGCTCTGACCTCCCTTCCATCGAGGGGATCTATCGCAGTCACTGCCTCAAAAAGGCTGGCAGTATTATCAAAGACCCACTCCATCCTGGCCACACACTTATCTCTCCGCTACCTTCAGGTAGAAGGTACAGGAGCCTGAAGACTGCAACGACCAGGTTCAGGAATAGCTACTCCCCCACAGCCATCAGGCTATTAAACTCAACTCAAACAAAACTTTGAACATTAATAGCCCATTATCTGTTATTTGCATGTTATCAGTTTATTTATTCATGTGTGTATTTACGTATAGAAACATAGAAACATAGAAAATAGGTGCAAGAGTAGGCCATTCGGCCCTTCGAGCCTGCACCGCCATTCAATATGATCACGGCTGATCATCCAACTCAGTATCCTGTACCTGCCTTCTCTCCATACCCCCTGATCCCTTTAGCCACAAGGGCCACATCTAACTCCATCTTAAATATAGCCAATGAACTGGCCTCAACTACCTTCTGTGGCAGATAGTTCCAGAGATTCACCACTCTCTGTGTGAAAAATGTTTTTCTCATCTCGGCTGTGACCCCTTGTCCTGGACTTCCCCAACATCGGGAACAATCTTCCTGCATCTAGCCTGTCCAACCCCTTAAGAATTTTGTAAGTTTCTATAAGATCCCCCCTTAATCTTCTAAATTCTAGCGCGTACAAGCCCAGTCTATCCAGGCTTTCTTCATATGAAAGTCCTGACATCCTAGGAATCAGTCTGGTGAACCTTCTCTGTACTCCCTCTATGGCAAGAATGTCCTTCCTCAGATTAGGAGACCAAAACTGTACGCAATGCTCCAGGTGTGGTCTCACCAAGACCCTGTACAACTGCAGTAGAACCTCCCTGCTCTTATACTCAAATCCTTTTGCTATGAATGCTAACATACCATTTGCTTTCTTCACTGCCTGCTGCACCTGCATTCCTACTTTCAATGACTGGTGTACCATCACACCCAGGTCTCGTTGCATCTCCCCTTTTCCTAATCAGACAAGGGGAGATGCAACGAGACCAGGGTAATGACTGTTTTTAATTGCTTGTGATTGCTCTTTAATGCTTTGTGTGTAGAGCACTTTGAATTGTCTTGTTGCTGAAATGTGCTATATCAATAAACTTGCTTGCTTGCTTGCCACCACCCCTGGCAGTGTGTTCCAGTCCTCCGACACTCTCTGTGTAAAAAACATGCCCCGCTGTGAAAATATGCAGGGTGCTCTTGGATGATGCTCGGTACATTGGCATCGACTACCTACACACCAGTGACACTTCACAGAGGTCACTTAGTTTAGTTTAATGTATTATTGTCATTTGTTTAGTGTTATAATGTTATTATAATTGTCATAATAGTGTTATTATGTGTGAAATGTTTTAAATTTCATGTGCGATGCTCCGCTATTCACTGGGAAACGTCTTTTCATTTTGCACTGTACAACTGTTGCTTGCAAGATGACAGTAAAGGTTGATTGATTGATTGATTGATTGATTGATTTGTATACACATGCACACATACTCAATAAATAACAACTATAGTGCAATAATAATAATAATAATAGTCTGTAGCAGTCCAGAGCTTGTTTGTTGTCATGTTTAATAGCCTAATGGCTGTAGGGAAGCAGCTATTCCTGAACCTGGACGTTACACTTTTCAGGCTCCTGTACCTTCTTCCCGATGGCAATGGTGAAATAAGTGTGCGGTCTTTGATGATGTTGGCTGCCTTTTTGAGGCAGCGACTTCGATAAATCCCTTCGATGGTGGGGAGGTCAAAGCCGGTGATGGACTGGGCAGTGGTCACAACTTTTTTACAAATGAGATGTTCAAGGATTGATTTTTTTTTTTTTCTTTATTAGCAGTAAGTACAGTACAATACAATACCTTTTTACAGGTTCCCAAAATTATGTTAACATATATTCTCTGTACAGATTCCATTTTTTAAATTTTTTTTAAAGAAAAGAAAAAAGAAAAAGAAGTGATAAAGAAGGAAAGATAGACTAGTGTGCGTGAGTAAGAAGCAGAAAAAAGTAGTGAGGAAAATAAATAAGTGAAGAAGAAAAAAAAAAAAAAAGCAGGAGGAATTTTGTCCAATTGCCACAAGCAGATGATTTTTTATATTCTAAATCATCTTTCACCCATACCCAAAACGTTTAGTCTTTACAATACCGTTGCACCACATGGCTCCAAAAAATCAATAAATGGAGACCAACTCATTAAGAATCGGTCTTGTTTGTCTATTAGGAGGAGTCTAATTTCTTCCAAATGTGCTGTGTCCAACATATTACTTCAAGGATTGATTTGATTACCATTCTACGGAAAACACCTTTTTTCACCCCCCCCCCCCCAGTCTTTTTACCGATCTGTTTCACGTTTTTTTGCTGGAGATGGATTATTTCCAGCTTAGTACTTCTTCACGCTTTCACGAAGATTTAGATTCACAGCTCAATCTGTCTCCTTACATCGCTGTGAAGATTTAAACCATGAGAGCTCATAGTCTGGCCAATAATAACCATTCCACGGTGAAAACTGCGCGATTAGGGTTTCCTCAATTCTTACAGGGCCTGTATGCTTATTTTTGAAGAGCTGTCTCCACACGATTGAAATTCACACTCAATTAGTTTTAGTATCTTATGTGGCGCAGCGGTAGAGTTGCTGCCTTACAGCATCATAGACCCGGGTTCGATCCTGACAACGGTGTTTGTTCGTTCTTCCCGTGACATGCGTGGGTTTTCTCCAGGTGCTCCAGTCTCCTCCCACACTCCAAAGACGTGCAGGATTGCCGGCTGATTGGCTTGTTATCATTGTAAATTGTCCCTCGTGTGCATAGGATAGTGATAGCGTACGGGGATCGCTGGTGAGCACGGACTCGGTGGGCCGAAGGGCCTCTTCCCGCGCTGTCTCTCTAACCTATACTAAACTAAATGCTTTCAAGAGAGAGCTAGATAGGGCTCTTAAAAATAGCGGATTCAGGGGATATGGGGAGAAGGCAGGAACTGGGTACTGATTGGGGATGATCAGCCATGATCACATTGAATTGTGGTGCTGGCTCGAAGGGCCGAATGGCCTACTCCTGCACCTATTGTCTATTGTCGAAATCTCTTAAATATGGTGTGCCTAGAAAAATACATCAAATAAACACACACAAAGATCAGAAGACACAAGTTAGAACAAAAATAGCTTCTGTGGTTGAGGAAAGATACAGTAACTCCTGCTACAAAGAATGGTTGAGAGTGTTATTTTTAGGATGCTTTAGGTAATCGCACTACAATGCATGAGGCATCACTTAATCTCTCTCACTGCCATTTATTGTTTTTGGCTCCTTCAAATGTAGTTTGGTTTGTACGTACAGCATAAAATAAAAATCATATTGGGAACACTTATCGCTATGGTACAAGAAATTAAACAGGCACGAGGGAACAGAAGAAACGGATACAAGAGGCTTTGGCAGGGGACGGGTGGCAAAGTAATATTTACACACATGAAGCCTGTTATTTGATTTATTTGTTGAGGTGAATAAAAATAACTTGTCAATAAGTTTTCAAGTTTGAATTGCACCTCAAATAGCAATTGAAAAGTGTGTATGAAGAAAAAAGTAACTGCGGTTACTCGATCAGGATCATGGTACGTCAAGCACAGATAATATGATTTAAAAAAAAGGAAGTCTGAACGAGCTATTTATTTTATTGTTCCACTGGCATCAATTCAGGGCATGCACTGGGGCATGTGTATAAAATCACCTTCGAATAAACTTGTAAAACTAGAAACTTTCAACCCATTGACAGAAGTCACGAATATGATGTATTCTGAACATTTGAAATATGTACGGTACAATTGTACATAGTACAATAAAATATCATTCATAGATCTTAAGAGGAATAAATCGGGTGGATGCACAGAGTCACTTGCCCAGAGTGGGTGATTCGAGGACTTAGGTTTAAGGTGAGGGGGGGAAAGATTTAATAGGAATCTGAGAGGTAACATTTTCACAGAAAGGGTGACAATAGACAATAGACAATAGGTGCAGGAGTAGGCCATTCGGCCCTTCGAGCCAGCACCGCCATTCAATGTAATCATGGCTGATCATCCCGAATCAGTACCCCATTCCTGCCTTCTCCCCATATCCCCTGACTCCGCTATTTTTTAGAGCCCTATCTAGCTCTCTCTGGAAAGCATCCAGAGAACCCGCCTCCACCGCCCTCTGAGGCAGAGAATTCCACAGATTCACAACTCTCTGTGAGAAAAAGTGTTTCCTCCTCTCCGTTCTAAATAGCTTACTCCTTATTCTTAAACTGTGGCCCCCTGGTTCTGGACTCCCCCAACATCGGGAACATGTTTCCTGTCTCTAGCGTGTCCAAACCCTTAACAATCCTATATGTTTCAATGAGAATCCCTCTCATCCTTCTAAACTCCAGAGTGTACAAGCCCAGCTGCTCCATTCTCTCAGCATATGACAGTCCCGCCATCCTGGGAATTAACCTTGTAAACCTACGATGCACTCCCTCAATAGCAAGAATGTCCATCCTCAAATTAGGGGACCAAAACTGCACACAATACTCCAGGTGTGGTCCCACTAGGGCTCTGTACAATGGCAGAAGGACCTCTTTGCTCCTATATTTGATTCCTCTTGTTATAAAGGCCAACATGCCATTCGCTTTCTTCACTGCCTGCTGTACCTGCATGCTTACTTTCATAGTGTTTAAGAGGGAACTGCAGATGCTGGAGAATCGAAGGTTACACAAAAAAGCTGGAGAAACTCAGCGGGTGCAGCAGCATCTATGGAGCGAAGGAAATAGGTAACGTTTCGGCCCGAAACGTTGCCTATTTCCTTCGCTCCATAGATGCTACTGCACCCGCTGAGTTTCTCCAGCTTTTTTGTGTAACCTGCTTACTTTCATAGACTGATGTACAAGGACCCCTAGATCCCGTTGTACTTCCCCTTTTCCCAGGGGAAGCACGACGGGGTGGTGGGAGAATGGAACAAGCTGACAGAGGAGTTGGGCTGAAGGGCCTGGTTCCACATTGTATCATTCTATGAGTCTATGTCTCTATAGAGTCATGGCCAGAGTCATAGAATCATACAGTATGGAAACAGGCCCTTCGGCCCAACTTGCCCACATCGACCAACATGTCCCAGCTACACCAGTCCCACCTGCCCGTGCCTGCCCCATATCCCTCTAAACCTGTCCTATCCATGTACCTGTTTCATTGTTTTTTAAACCTGGATTCATTCATTGTTCCATTTCTCACAAATAATTTGAAAACGTTCGTCCTAAAAATAGAAGAACAATATTTTAAGCTTTTAAGTAGTAATGAGAATGTCATGGTTCTATGAACATCAGAAATGACAGATATTTACCACGTCACATCCTCCATCTTAATTTGGTGCTAATCACATTTAAAAATTGTTTTTAATTGGCTTATTACCAATCACCATCTTGGACAAGATAATAAAATCATAGGATCATAAGTGATAGGAGCTGAATTAGGCCATTCGGCCCATCAAGTGTACTCTGCCATTCAATCATGGCCGATCTATCTCTCCCTCCTGTTAAGATACACTCTTAAGAACACCGATATAAACATTATAATGAGAGTTAATCTTCCGATTTCAACCATGCTAACAAATGATAGATCAAACTCATGGACAAAATATTCACAAAATTATTCAAGACAAGAATGGAACCTAATACTGAAATGATTATATTTGGTGTAATGGAAGATGGGAATAAATTGAACACATCTCAAAATCTATTCCTTAACTATGGTTTAATAATAGCAAAAAAATTAATACTTAAATTTTGGAAGGGTACATCAATACCAACGCTTAAAATGTGGATTGCAAGTATGTTGGACACCGCTCATCTTGAGGAAATGCGATTCCTCCTAATGGATAAATCAGACCAATTCATAACGAGTTGGTCTCCATTCGTCGTTTTTTTAGAATCATATGATGCAAGACAATTGTAAAAAATAACTGTTTCACGACTGGACGAGGGTTGGTCAAGATTATAAATCATGATCTCCTTTTCTTTTTTATTTTATTTTCTTTTCACTATTTTCTCTCTCAACTTTCTTCATTTACTCGTTTTCTTTCTTCACACACTATATATTTCACATCTTTCTATCCTTTACTATCTAACTTCTTTTTCTTATTCTAATCTTTTTTCAATGTTACAAAAAAAAAAGAAGTTGTACATAAAATGTATTATGAAAATATATATTAGGCACTTTGGTGCCATATGACTGTACTTACTTCTAATAAAATAAAATATTAAAAAAAAACAACTCATGGACGACTCAAGTGGTCCAACATGAAAGATCCATTTGATTCTCAAGACTCAAGAGTTAAGAGTGTTTTCATGTCATGTGTCCTAGATAGAGCAATGAAATTCTTGCAGCACAAGCAGAACTGTGTGTAGTGACCCATGTCACCCTGGCTCTCGTCTCACTCCTGCCACCGGGAAGCTGTATCTCTAAACTAAGCTAAAGATAAACACAAAAAGCTAGAGTGACTCAGCAGGACAGGCAACATCTCTGGAGAGAAGGAACGGGTGACGTTTTGTGTCAAGAAGAAGGATCTTGGCCCATTCCTTCCCTCCAGAGATGCTGCTTAAAGTCCACAGTTTAAGAATAAGGGGTAAGCCATTTAGAACAGAGATGAGGAGAAACTTTTTCACACAGAGAGTTGTGGAATTCTCTGCCTCTGCCTCAGAGGGCTGGTTCTCTGGATACTTTCAAGAGAGAGCTAGACAGAGCTCTTAAAGATAGCGGAGTCAGGGGATATGGGGAGAAGGCAGGAACGGGTTACTGATTGTGTATGATCAGTCATGATCACAATGAATGGCGATGCTGGCTCGAGGGGCCGAATGGCCTACTCCTGTACCTATTGTCTATTGTCTATTGCCTGTCCTGCTTAGTTACTCCAGCTTTTTGCGTCGATCTTCGGTTGAAACCAGCATCTGCAGTTCCTTCCTAAACTAAAATAAAGTTCATCGGTGAAGTTAGTGTTGTGTCGGGTTCAATGGTGAGATGATTGTTGGGAAGAAGCTGTTTGATCCTCTAGAAAATCTAGAAAATACCTTCTGTACTCAATGGAAAGCATTCACATAATTCAATGAACCTCTCCCCAAAATTTGCAGGAATGCTGTAACTTGCCCAAAATGATTGTTGATTTTCTTTCCATAAATTATTGTTTCCTAAAATCTTCCCATTCCTTGTGTTAATAATGCCCTGTATCCTGGACAAACCCCCTCTGTGGCACACTGGTCAACCTGAGGAGCACCTTCAGCAACAGACTGGTTCCACAAAGATGCAGCACAGAACGCCACAGGAGATCCTTCTTCCCTGTGGCTATCAAACTGTATAACTCCTCCCCCATCTGTCGTGGAGTAGACTGACTCCACCCCCCCACACACCCTCCCCAATCTTTGCACATCCTCAATTTTTTTCCACTTGTCACTTTAAGTTCATGTTTCAAGTATTTTGTGTTTTTATGACTGTTGGCAGATCAATTCCCCTCCTGTGATAGAAACATAGAAAATAGGTGCAGGAGTAGGCCATTCGGCCCTTCGAGCCTGCACCGCCATTCAATATGATCATGGCTGATCATCCAACTCAGCATCCTGTACCTGCCTTCTCTCCATACCCCCTGATCCCTTTAGCCACAAGGGCCACATCCAACTCCCTCTTAATCATGGTGTACGATGGAGAGCACACTGACTCGCTCTGATTTGGCAACTCCCTCTTAAATATAGCCAATGAACTGGTCTCAACTACCTTCTGTGGCAGATAGTTCCAGAGATTCACCACTCTCTGTGTGAAAAATGTTTTTCTCATCTCGGTCCTAAAGGATTTCCCCCTTATCCTTATCAAGCTGTGACCCCCTTGTTCTGGACTTCCCCAACACAACATTGGGAACAATGTTCCTGCATCTAGCCTGTCCAACCCCTTAAGAATTGTGTACGTTTCTATAAGATCCCCCCTCAATCTTCTAAATTCTAGCGAGTACAAGCCGAATCTATCCAGTCTTTCTTCATATGAAACTCCTGCCATCCCAGGAATCAGTCTGGTGAACCTTCTCTGTACTCCCTCTATGGCAAGAATGTCTTTCCTCAGATTAGGAGACCAATACTGTACGCAATACTCCAGGTGTGGTCTCACCAAGACTTTGTACAACTGCAGTAGAACCTCCCTGCTCTTATACTCAAATAATTTTGCTATGAATGCTAACATACCATTTGCTTTCTTCACTGCCTGCTGCACCTGCATGCCTACTTTCAATGACTGGTGTACCATGACACCCAGGTCTCGTTGCATCTCCCCCTTTTCCTAATCGGCCACCGTGATGACAAAAGTTCTATCATAACGTAAACTGAATGAGCCGTTGTTAACAGGTTGCCCCCTCCTGTTATAAACAAGTTTGCAACAGTGAGATTCTCTGCTCCTTTAGTCCCACTGTTTACATCAGTTCAGTTTAGTTTAGAGATACCGTTCGGAAACAGGCCCCTCAGCCCACTGTGTCCGTGCAGATCAGCGCACCCTGTACACTGTCACTATCATACATAGACGGAGGACAATTTACAGTTCTACCAAGGCAAGTAACGTACACACTTGCACGTCTTTGGAGTGTGGGAGGAAACCGGAGCAGCCGGGGAAATCCCATGCAGTCACGGGGAGAATGCACAGACTCCGTACAGACAGCACCCGTAGTCGGGATCGAACCCGGGTCTCTGGCGCTGTAAGGCAGCAACTCCACCACTGCGCCATCGTTCCGCCCACGCTGTACATAAGGAGATTAGAGATATTGTGTCCATTACCTCCCGTCTTACCGTTTTAATAACATCTTACCATTCTGACTTAGTTTAATTTAGTTTTGAGATGCAAGCATAGAAGCAGGCCCCTTGGTTTACATCGATCATTCATCACTAAGGACATATCCCTTCAGACTAGCTCTACTTGCCTATCCACTCCCTACAAAACTAGGGACAATTCACAGCAGCCATTTAACCTACAAACCCACATGTCTTTGGGATGTGGGAGGAAACCGGAGCACCCGGAGAAAACCCACGTGGTCACAGGGAGAACGTGTAATACTCCATACAGACAGCACCTGAGGTCAGGATCAAACCCGGGTGTGTGGCGCTGTGAGGCAGCAGCTCTACCAGCTGCGCCACCGTGCCAAATATGTTTGCTTATTGTCAGGTTATAAATGTTTGATTTGACTTATTCTTCAGTGCAAAAGTTGAGATACACGATATGCACTTTGTTTCTATGGCAATTCACAGCTTTCTGGAGCGCTGAGTGGGAATGAAAAAGTCAACACTGGTTTTCAAATGACGGACCATGTATAATTCAAGCCTTCAAATATGAATTTTTAATTAGACATATCTTGCCACCAAAATGGGTTGTCCACAGACTGGCGATGAAGTTCACATTGATAAAGGAATGCATGTCAGTATGGATACTTTGTCAGGTCAGAAATATTAATGTGTCTTTTCCTTTTTCAAATGAGTGCAATGCTTAAGCCCCTGTCCCACTTCCCCAAGTTACCCACAAATTCTCCCGAGTTTTCCCCTTGATTCAAGCTCGGAGATGCCAGCTGTAGGTACTCGGGGCTATTTTTGAGTATAAATGGGGATCCTGTGGATAGGGTGAACTGTTTTAAATATCTGGGAGTCCACATCTCTGAGGATATGACATGGTCATCAAACTCCTCAGCACTGGTGAGTAAGGCAAGGCAGCGTCTTTACCACCTCAGGCAATTGAGGAAATTCAGAGTGTCTCCGAGGATCCTACAGTGCTTCTACGCAGCGGCGGTGGAAAGCATCTTGTCCGGGAACATTACCATCTGGTTCGGGAATTGCTCTGCCAAGGACAAGAACGCAATGCAGAGAGTAGTGCGTTCGGCCGAACGCACTATGGGAACTTCACTCACCCCCCTGCAGGAAGTATACAACAGGAGGTGCAACTCCAGAGCAAACAAAATCATGAGAGACCTCTTCCACCCCTGCAACGGACTGTTCCAGCCACTACGGTCAGGCAAACGCCTCCGTTGCCATGCAGTGAGAACGGAGAGGTTGAGAAGGAGTTTCTTCCCAGAGGCAATTCGGACTGTAAACGCCTTTCTCACCAGGGACTAACTGTACAGAACGTTTTTCCTTCTATTATTTATTATGTAAAAGAATATGTGTGTTATGATTGTGTTTATAATTTGTTTGGTTGTTTTGTTGTTTGTCTTTTGCACAAAAGTCCGCGAGCATTGCCACTTTCATTTCACTGCACATCTCGTATGTGTATGTGACAAATAAACTTGACTTGACTTGACTTGACTTGTTACTCGTGGACATTTTTCAAATGCTGAAAAAAACGCCCAGACTTACCTGATGCTACGAGTACCTACGGCTGGCATTACGAGCCGCTACGATATATCCACGGACTCCTATGGACATTCTCTGAGTTTGAATCAAGGGGAAAACTCAGAAGAATTCGGGAGTAACTCGGGAAAGTGGGACAGGCCTTTACTTTTTTCATCGGTGGTTTTGCACATTCGAGAATTAAATTTTCTTCTTCATATCGGTTCCGGCGGTTGTACTCATTTCCTGGATCATCGTGCTGATTCTTCAATGAAAGCAGGACTTAACAAGCGGATTCTTTGCTCAGCAGGCCAGGCAGCACCTTAGAGTTAGAGTTTGGAGAGATACAGCGCGGACACAGGCCCTTCGGCCCACCGAGTCCGTGCCGACCAGCGATCCCCGCACACTAACATGGTCCTACACACACACACACACTAGGGAACAATTTCCAAATTATAACCAAAGCCAGATGGGTCTCGACCCAAAACGTCACCCGTTCCTTCTCTCTAGAGATGCTGCTTGTCCCGCTGAGTTACTCCAGCATTTTGTGTCTTAAGGGCCTGTCCCACTTAGGTGACTGCCGCCGACTGTCACAGTCGTAACAGGTCACCGAAAAAGCAGTGACTGACTGGATCCCCCTACAACAATGTCTTTGACAACCTCGCACCTAGTTGCCGTTAAGCTACGGCAAGCTACCGCCAACCAGCGACCCATTAGGACGCCCACCTACGACCACACAAACGACAACCTACGACCATGCAGGCAACAAAATACGACAACCAAAGTCAACCAATGTCCACCGACAAGCAACCGAATGACAAACAACGACCTTGTCGGCGACAACTCAGTCGCGGGTACCCGTCGCCGGTTGACGTGGGTTGACGCAGGTAGTCGCCAATGGAATTCACCAAAGTCAGCGCCCGGCGACAACCAACGTCACCCGGCGACAACCTCACCCTGGCGTCACCCGTGGCGACAACCTGCGTCACCCTGGCGACAACCTGCGTCACCCTGGCGACAACCTGCGTCACCGTGGCGACAACCTGCGTCACCGTGGCGACAACCTGCGTCACCCTGGCGACAACCTGCGTCACCCTGGCGACAACCTACGTCACCCTGGCGACAACCTGCGTCACCGTGGCGACAACCTACGTCACCGTGGCGACAACCTCACCCTGGCGTCACCCTGGCGACAACCTGCGTCACCGTGGCGACAACCTGCGTCACCGTGGCGACAACCTGCGTCACCCTGGCGACAACCTGCGTCACCCTGGCGACAACCTACGTCACCCTGGCGACAACAACCTGCGTCACCGTGGCGACAACCTACGTCACCGTGGCGACAACCTGCGTCACCCTGGCGACAACCTGCGTCACCGTGGCGACAACCTGCGTCACCGTGGCGACAACCTGCGTCACCGTGGCGACAACCTGCGTCACCGTGGCGACAACCTGCGTCACCGTGGCGACAACCTGCGTCACCGTGGCGACAACCTGCGTCACCGTGGCGACAACCTACGACAGCGCCTACGACAGGAGAAGCCAAACTACGTCACGCCCACAGTCGCCGAAACGTTTCAAAATCCAGCGGCGACCACAAATACATCACGACTCTTTAGGCGGCTTGAGGAGTCTAACTCACAACCGAACAGGCGTCACCTCGTGACCATGTGGCGACAGCTTAGTCGCCTGTGGTCGCCGAAAACATCGCCCAAGTGGGACGGGGGCTTAACTTTATGCCAATCTTGGGTCTGTAGTACTGACCGCCTGCCACTAGATGGAGCATTGAGTTGAGGTATGTAGGTGAATCTCATCACTCAATGTGCAAGGCTGCAAAAAGTGAATGGAATTCATGTCTATTGGCAAGGTGACGTTAGCTGATGCCATGCATAAATTACAAAAAGATGACAGGCTATAGGAAGGAGGACAATCTCGGCACGGTGGGAGCAGCGGTAGAGTTGCTGCCTTGCAGCGCAAGAGACCCGGGTTCGATCCTGGCTACGGGTGCTGTCTGTACGGTGTTCGCACGTTCTCTCCGTGACCTCGTGGGTTTTCTCCGGGTGCTCCAGTTTCCTCCCACACTCCAGAGATGTACAGGTTTGTAGGTTAATTGGTTTCGGTAAAATTGTAAATTGTCCCTGGTGTGTGTAGAATAGTGTGAGTGTGCGGGGATCGCTGGGAATGGAGTAAATCAGTGGGCCAGATTCTGATTCAGATTCAACTTTAATTGTCATTGTCAGTGTACGGTACAGAGACAATGCAGGCAGCATACCTAAAAAAACTTCTTGAGGCCTGACCCGAAATAAATAAATGTGAGGTTACCATTTTGGTGGCAAAAACAGGAAAGCAGACTATTATCTAAATGGTGGCCGACTAGGAAAAGGGGGAGATGCAGCGAGACCTGGGTGTCATGGTACACCAGTCATTGAAAGTAGGCATGCAGGTGCAGCAGGCAGTAAAGAAAGCGAATGGTATGTTGGCTTTCATAGCAAAAGGATTTGAGTATAGGAGCAGGGAGGTTCTACTGCAGTTGTACAGGGTCTTGGTGAGACCACACCTGGAGTATTGTGTACAGTTTTGGTCTCCAAATCTGAGGAAGGACATTATTGCCATAGAGGGAGTGCAGAGACGGTTCACCAGACTGATTCCTGAGATGTCAGGACTGTCTTATGAAGAAAGACTGGATAGACTTGGTTTATACTCTCTAGAATTTAGGAGATTGAGAAGGGATCTTATAGAAACTTACAAAATTCTTAAGGGGTTGGACAGGCTAGATGCAGGAAGATTGTTCCCGATTTTGGGGAAGTCCAGGACAAGGGGTCACAGCTTAAGGGTAAGGGGGAAATCCTTTAAAACCGAGATGAGAAGAACCACACAGAGAGTGGTGAGTCTCTGGAACTCTCTGCCACAGAGGGTAGTTGAGGCCAGTTCATTGGCTATATTTAAGAGGGAGTTAGTGGCGCTTGTGGCTAAGGGGATCAGAGGGTATGGAGAGAAGGCAGGTACGGGATACTGAGTTGGATGATCAGCCATGATCATGATTGAATGGAGGTGCAGGCTCGAAGGGCCAAATGGCCTACTCCTGCACCTAATTTCTATGTTTCTATGAAATGATGCCCATTATGTGCTCCAGGGATGCTGACTGACTGAGTTACTGCAGCATTTTGTGTGGATATTTGGTATAATCTGCTTGTTACTGATAAATCTGCTTGTTGTTGGCCCTGACCACGGGGAACAGTGGAGGAAGAGACTGACTTTGGTGCCTTCCCACACAGTGGGAAACTTTGATTCTACTGTGTGTGGATGTTTTATGTCACATTCTATGGTGCGTTGTGCTCTGTATTTTTATTGTATGGCTGTATGGGAATTTCATTTCACTGTGCCATCTGGCACATGTGACAATTAAATGTATCTTGCATCTTGTATCTTGTAAAATAATGTCTGGTTTTGCAGGTTCTCGAAGTATCCAGTAATATGAGTTACTTTGTGTCTTTTTTTGTAAACCATCAATATGAAGAAGGGCCTCGACTGAAAATGTTACCCATCCATATGCTCTAGTGATGCTGCCCGACCCGCTGAGTTACTCCAGCACTCTGTGTCTTTTTTTTAGACTTTTCTTGTACAGGGCCCTAGTGAGACCACACCTGGAGTATTGTGTGCAGTTTTGGTCCCCTAATTTGAGGAAGGACATTCTTGCTATTGAGGGAGTGCAGCGTAGGTTTACAAGGTTAATTCCCAGGATGGCGGGACTGTCATATATAACCATATAACAATTACAGCACGGAAACAGGCCATCTCGACCCTTCTAGTCCGTGCCAAACACATATTCTCCCCTAGTCCCATACACCTGCGTTCAGACCATAACCCTCCATACTTTTCCCGTCCACATAACTATCCAATTTATTTTTAAATGTTAAAAACGAACCTGCCTCCACCACCTTCACTGGAAGCTCATTCCACACAGCCACCACTCTCTGAGTAAAGAAGTTCCCCCTCATGTTACCCCTAAACTTCTGTCCCTTAATTCTCAAGTCATGTCCCCTTGTTTGAATCTTCCCTACTCTCAGTGGGAAAAGCTTATCCACGTCAACTCTGTCTATCCCTCTCATCATTTTAAAGACCTCTGTTGAGCGAATGGAGCAGGTGGACTTGTACACTCTTGAGTTTAGAAGGATGAGAGGAGATCTCATTGAAACATATAAGATTGTTAAAGGCTTAGACACGCTAGAGGCAGGAAACATGTTCCCGATGTTGGGGGAGTCCAGAACCAGGGGGCCACAGTTTAAGAATAAAGGGTAAGCCATTTAGAACGGAGACGAGGAAACACTTTTTCTCACAGAGAGTGGTGAGTCTGTGGAATTTTCTGCCTCAGAGGGCAGTGGAGGCAGGTTCTCTGGATGCTTTCAAGAGAGAGCTGGATAGGGCTCTTAAAAATAGCGGAGTCAGGGGATGTGGTGAGAAGGCAGGAACGGGGTACTGATTGGGGATGATCAGCCATGATTACATTGAATGACGGTGCTGGCTCGAAGGGCCAAATGGCCTACTCCTGCACCTATTGTCTATTGTCTTTTAGACTTTAGAGATACAGCGTGGAAACAGGCCCTGCAGGCCCACCGAGTCTGTGCCGACCAGCGATTGCCCCTATTCTACACTCCTGGGACAATTTACAATTTTACCTGAAGCCAGTTAACCTACAAAAACCTGCACGTCTTTGGAATGTTGGAGGAAACCGGAGCACCCGGAGAAAACCCACGTGGTCAAAGGGACGAGCGTTTAAACTCTGTACTGACAGCACTTGTAGTCAGGATAGAACCCGGGTCTCTGGCGCTGTGAGGCAGCAACTCCACCGCCGTGCCGCATTGTAAACCAGGGAGGAGGGAATCCCTTGCGGTGGGGGTGACCGGTGCTCATTCACAAGTGAAAAATGTGATGGGACTGCCACAACTGGTGGGAGAACCATCGTTAAACAACAAGCCGCCCGGCCTGCTTCAGCTGTGAGTGTTAATGCCCAACGGCTCCGAGACCCACTCAAATAACGAATCACAGCGGGAGTGGGAGTTTTGGAAATGGTAAATGGAGTGATCATTGTGTTTTAGTAACCGTGACAGCAGGATGACAAATAATCCCAGAACCCGCACAGAAATACTGCAAGGAGAAAAAGAGAGAGAGGGAGAGAGAGAGAGAGGGGAGAGAGAGAGAGAGATGAAAGAAACATAGAAATATAGAAACATAGAAATTAGGTGCAGGAGTAGGCCATTCGGCCCTTCGAGCCTGCACGTCCATTCAATATGATCATGGCTGATCATCCAACTCAGTATCCCGTACCTGCCTTCTCTCCATACCCTCTGATCCCTTTAGCCACAAGGGCCACATCTAACTCCCTCTTAAATATAGCCAATGAACTGGCCTCAACTACCCTCTGTGGCAGAGAGTTCCAGAGATTCACCACTCTCTGTGTGAAAAAAGTTCTTCTCATCTCGGTTTTAAAGGATTTCCCCCTTATCCTTAAGCTGTGACCCCTTGTCCTGGACTTCCCCAACATCGGGAACAATCTTCCTGCATCTAGCCTGTCCAACCCCTTAAGAATTTTGTAAGTAGATTTTTGTATTTTGTAAATTTTGTAAACAGAAGGGATTGCTGTTCATAGCAAATTCTTGCCTTCTGCTTCTTCCTGTGGGGCCTCTCTCAGTGTGCCTATGCAGCCATGCTTGTACTGCAGGTAACCTGTCAACAGTATTGTTAACTGTGTGTCCACTGGCTTGTGAGAAAGAGTGATCCACTTTAATCTCTCGTTACAGCCGTACCGTGTGTGTTAAGCATTGAGGGTTGCTTTTCAAGTTTCATGTTCATTGCTAATAGACCATATTTGTTTTAGTTTTTAGTTTTAGAGATACAGCACGGAAAGAGGCCCTTCGGCCCACCGGGTCCGTGCCGACCAGCGATCCCCGCACATTCACACCATCCTACACCCACTAGGGACAATTTTTAATAAACATTTACCAAGCCAATTAACCTGTACGTCTTTGGAGTGTGGGAGGAAACACCGAAGATCTCGGAGAAAACCAAGGCATTGTGACCTATTCCATTTTTCTATTTCGAGCCATGGAGCCATAGAGTCATATATCATACACTTGGGATGGCACGGTGGCGCAGCGGTTGAGTTGCCTCCTTACAGTGCCACAGACCCGGGTTCGATCCCGACTACGGGTGCTGCCTGTACGGAGTTTGCACGTTCTCCCCGTGACCTGCGTGGGTTTTCTCCGAGATCTTCGGTTTCCTCCCACACTCCAAAGTCGTACAGGTTTGTACAGGGCCGTAGGGCCTGTTTCCGCACTGCATCTCTGAACTAATATGAACTAAGCACGAAAACAGGCCCTTAGGCCCAATAGGCCATGCTGACCGGGGTGCCCCATCTATCCATCTATCCTAGTCCCATTTGCTATATTTTAATGATTCAATGACACTTTATTGCCACACGTACCTAGGAACAGTGAAATGTTTTATTTTCCATACAACCCAGTAAAATCATTCAGCAGACCTGACCTCGGCAGTCACAAGTGTGGCCAAGTAGTAGCACAGACAAAGTTACAAAAATTCACCGAACAGTCTTATCTACTGCAATCTCCCTATCTGACCCAAATTCATTCACTGCACCTTCGGGTGCATGAGACAAATAAATTTGACTTTAACTTTGACTTTGATCCCACTGAACCTTTCCCATCCATGTACCTGCCCAAGTGTCTTTTAAATGTGGTTATAGTACCTACCTCAACTTCCTCCTCTGGCAGTTCATTTCCCTATATCCACCCCCCCTCTGGGTGGAAAAGATTTCTATTTGTGGAATTCTGTTTGTGGAATTCTCTGCCTCTGGAGGCAGGTTCTCTGGATGCTTTCGAGAGAGAGCTAGATCGGGCTCTTAAAAATAGCGGAGTCAGGGGATATGGGGAGAAGGCAGGAACAGGGTACTGATTGGGGATGATCAGCCATGATCACATTGAATAGCGGTGCTAGCTCGAAGGGCCAAATGGCCTACTCCTACACCTATTGTCTATTGTCTATTTTTAATTTTGCCCTTTCACCTTAAACCTCTGTCCTCTGGTTATTGATGCCCCTCCTCTGGGCAAAAGACTGCTGCGCTTTCATCCTATCAAATTCCCTTACGGTTTTATACACAGCTATAAAATTGCCCCTTGGTTTCCTGCACTCTTAGGAATGAAGTCCTAGCCTGTCCAACCTCTCCCTATATTATGGAACACAAAAGCTTTTCACTGTACCTCGGTACACGTGACAATAAGAAACTAAACTAACCCTACATCAAAAAATTCCCCCTTCAGATCCGCTTTTATCTTATCCCCGCTCACTTTAAAATGATGCCCTCTAGTTTTAGACACCCTTAAAGGGCCAGTCCCATGAGCATGCGACTCCATGCGGCAAGCGCGACCTAACGTGGTCGCTTGAGCCGTACGGCCTCGTGGGGCCGGTCCCACTTCGATCGCCGGAGCCGTATGGAGTTGTGCGGAGCTGGTCCCGACATCGCGCGGGGCTCCGGAAAACTGACACTGATCAAAAATTCCGCACGGCAATGGCCTGCCGGCCCGCAGCCACCTCAACGCCGTACGTCACGCGCAAATTCCCGCGGACTTCGCTCGAACTTCATGTCACTCACTCGACCACCGCTTCTGGTTTGGTTGCGCTCGCCGCATGGAGTCGCATGCTCGTGGGACAGGCCCTTAAATGTCTGAAGAAGGGTCTCGACCCGAAACGTCGCCTATTCCTTCTCTCCATAGATGCTGCCTGTCCCGCTGAGTTACTCCAGCATTTTGTGTCTTTCTGCTGGTCTAAACCAGCACCTGCAGTTCCTCCCTACATGGTTTATAAACCATATATCATCTCTCAGCCACATATGCTACAGGGAAAATATGACCTTGTCTATCCAACCTCCCCTTGTAACTCAAGCCCTCCATTGCAGGCAACGTCCTTGCGAGTCTATCCAACAGACTGTGAGCAAAACAAGTTGTTATTAATCTAACCCTATTTTTGTACAACAGATCATGTGAATTAAGTGACACAAATTTACAAATGCCACTCATGAGGTGACATGTCAAACCATTTTACTTTAGTTCCCAGGGGACATGGCCCTAGAAGTTCAGACCAATTTGAACTAATCCATCTTTTCCAAGGCAACTGGCCTACATGCCCTAATGTACAGGGTGTACGATACTGAGTGGGCAGTGGGCAGCTGCTATAGACCTGCGCTCTCGCCCCCACGAGTCTCGGGCAGATGGGACTCGTCAGCCTGGGAAAGCAGTCCATCTAGGAGAGGGAAAACTCTGATTTAAAACCTCCACTGCCTTGTGGCCATATCCAGTCATGGAAAAGGCTCCAGGAGTAAACCTCAAGAAAATCCGGAGTCGGAGCCCCTTTCATTCCCCTGTCCCACTTGGGAAACCTGAAACGGAAACCTCTGGAGACTTTGCGCCCCCACCCAAGGTTTCCGTGCGGTTCCCGGAGGTTTTTGTCAGTCTCCCTTCCTGCTTCCACTACCTGCAACCTCCAGCAACCACCTGCTACCTCCAGTAACCGCACGGAAACCTTGGGTGGGGCGCAAAGTCTACAGAGGTTTCCGTTCAGGTTTCCTAAGTGGGACAGGGGCATTAGGCAGCTCGTCGTTGTCTACAACCTCACTCTGGCAGCTCCTGCAACAGCGCTGGTGCCAAACTGTAACGGCCCTGCTGTTCCTTTGGATCGATCAGCGACGTGGAGAGGGGAGACGTGCCGCATGGGCAACAGCCTGTCTGTCCTCCATATGACATCGATCGCCCAGGCTTGCATCCGACAAGGATGCATCACCCATGGTCAGTCAAGACCGAGGTGGGCCTACTACTACGATACTCAGAGTGGAAGGGAATGAGGCATGTTTCAAAGTCGGTGCAGTAAGTGTATTTTCCATCTGATGAGGAAATACCAGATGCAGTGCATGAGAACGTTTACTTCCCACGAATATCATCATCACCATCTCAAAGCGACATCCACATATCACGACAAGTGCGTCCAGAACTATTTGGAATTGGAACTAAAGAATAAGGTCTGAAATTCCTTCTGCACGCTCGTTATTTTACCTTCATCCACACAGATAGTGCCCGGAGTCAGGATCGAACCGGGGTCTCAGGCGCTGTAAGGCAGCAACTTTACCGTTGCGCCACCTTTAAATTCCTGCACACGCAAGTTCACAAGTTATAGGAGTAGAATTAGGCCATTCGGCCCATCGAGTCCACTCAGCCATTCAATCATGGCTGATCTCTGCCTTCTAATCCCATACCCCCTGATCCCCTTACCACAAGGACACCCGTTCTAATCTCCCTGCCTTAAATATAGCCAATGAACTGGCCTCAACTACCCTCTGTGGCAGAGAATTCCAGAGATTCACCACTCTCTGTGTGAAACTTTCATCCACACAGATAGTGCCCGGAGTCAGGATTGAACCGGGGTCTCAGGCGCTGTAAGGCAGCAACACTACCGTTGCGCCACCTTTAAATTCCTGCACACGCAAGTTCACAGAGATATAGCGAGTAGAATTAGGCCTTTGGCCCATCGAGTCCACACCATCCACCCGTTCAATCTATGGCTGATACCGCTGCCTCCTAATCCCTACTCTCCTGGGTCAATTCCCCATTAACCCTTGACACCCGATGTGGGAATAAAGAATTGCCTGGAAAAACCCCGCCGTCACATTGGAACCTGCAAACTCCTTCTGACGGCAATCAGTGTCCACAGATCTCACTACCCTCTGACTAAAGACCAGTGCACCTCCTCGTGCCTCCCTTTCTAAAAGAGCGGCCATTAAGTTGGCTGAGGCAGTGACCTCTGGTCGATCTAGACTCTCCCACCAGTGGATCAGCCATGACCAGCCCACATCCACTCTATCTAGGCCTTTCGTTATTCTAAACTCTAAGAGCTTTAGAGATACAGCACGAGAATAGGCGTTTGGCTGACCGACTCCACACCATCGACCACCCGTTCAAACGAGTTCTACGTCTTCCCGCTTCCGCATCCACTCCCTACTCATTTGGGTCAATTTCCAGAGGGCCAATTAGCCTCCATGTTTTTTTGGGATGTGGGAGTAAACCGGAGCACCTGGAGGAAACCCACGCCGTCACATGGAGAACATGCAAACTCCACACAGACAGCATTCAATGTCAGCATTTAATCTGGGTCTCCGGTGTGATGAGGTAACAGCTCTACCAGCTGCACCTCCCTCTCAGATACATTCGGCCCATCAAGTTGGCTCCGCCATTCGATCATGGCTGATCGATCTCTCCCTCTCAACCCCATTCACCTGCCTTCTGAGGAAAACATTTTTCACACAGAGAGTGGTGAATCTGTGGAATTCTCTGCCACAGAAGGTAGTTGAGGCCACAGTTCATTGGCTAGATTTAAGAGGGAGTTAGATGTGGCCCTTGTGGCTAAAGGGATCAGGGGGTATGGAGAGAAGGCAGGTACAGGATACTGAGTTGGATGATCAGCCATGATCATATTGAATGGCGGTGCAGGCTCGAAGGGCCGAATGGTATTTTCTATGTTTCTATGTTTCTCGTCAGAACAAAACTTCGCTGTAAGATCTTTGGTCAGAACCCCTGACACCTGTACATTGAAGCATAAGGAAGCATTAAAGTATACATTTTCAATCATTAAGTTTTGAACTAAGAAATGGCTGAGTTCCTGTTTAGATATTCGCTGTGCTTTTGGATTCTACTGATTAGTCAGGGACCAACACGACCAAATTTAATTATCAGCATCATAGCACAAACTAATTGAAACAATTTTAAATTCTCTATAATTGTGTGTGTGTCACCAGGCGTACAGCAGGCACCACCGCTTTACCTCATCAACCCATCAACAATCACAGTTTGACAACCTGACTATTTGCCATTCTCTCCCTGTTGCGCTCCTGGTGTTGGAAGGCCCTGGGACCATCTCGGGGGCGTGAGTTCATGTAAAAGATGCAATCCAGAAACCAACTCGTGTGCAGAATCAAGATGCACGCAAAATCACTTTCACGTTTGAAGGAGAAAGATTTTTAAAAAGTTCAAAAACAGGTAGTTGAGTCGAGAGCAAAGAAACACAAAACGCTGGAGTAACTCAACGGGGTCAGGCAGCATCTACCTGGGCCTCCTCCTCGGTCAGAGTGAGGACAAACTCTAAATGAAGGGACACCCCCTCATATTTCGCTTGGGCAGCTCACAAGCCAGTGGTATGATGTTTGATTTCTCTAACTTCAAGTAACGTAGAAACATAGAAAATAGGTGCAGGAGTAGGCCATTCAGGCCTTCGAGCCTGCACCGCCATTCAATATGATCATGGCTGATCATCCAACTCAGTATCCTGTACCTGCCTTCTCTCCATACCCCCTTGCATCATTATCACCTAGTCCACAGCCAACAACGGATCATTGTGGGCTCCAACTTTCCTTGATCATCGTTGATTTTGCATATCTTTCATCCATTTGTGCTGTCTATAACTTGCGTTCCCTCTCCCCTGACTCTCTCTCAGTCTGAAGAAGAGTCTATTCCTCTTCTCCATAGATGCTGCCTGACCCGCTGAGTTACTCCAGCGTTTTGTGTCTGCCACTGGCGGACGTGGATAGGTGACATTTCGTGTCCAGATCCTCCCCCCCTCCCCGCCTGTCGAGAGTCAAGAAAGTGTCAAGAGTGTTTAGTTGCCAAATGTACTGACAATGGAACAATGAGAGTCCTGGAAGCACAATGCACATGTATAATATATCATAAACTGAATGCCAATAAATTAATAACTTTAGATTAGATTACTTTATTTGTCATTCAGGCCTTTCGATCTGAATGAAATTTCATTGCCTGCAGTCATAATAAATAACAAAACACACAATAAACACAAATTAACATCCACCACAGTGAGTTCACCAGGCACCTCCTCACTGTGATGGAGGCAAAAGTCTTAAAGTCTCTGTCGCTTCCCTCCTTATTCTCCCTCTGCGCTGATGCGATCCAGGCCTCCGATGTTGTTACCCCCACCGGGCGATAGTAAGTCAGTCCCGCGTCTTAACCGAGCTCCGCGAACGGGCCGGTTCAAGCTCCGCGGCCCAGGGGTGGTCGAAGCTGCCGAAGCTGCCGCCCTCCAGTCCAGCGGACGCAGCTGTAGTTGCGGGAGCTCCGTAAAAACAGGTCACCAACCTGTGACCTGCGAGCTCCCGACGATGTCATCCACTGGGCCCGCGGCCGAGCCCCGGATTCAGGCTGCCGCCGCCGGAACATCCGCCTCAGCCCCGAGTCGGGCCGCGCCACCGGAACGCCGGAACGCCGCCACAGCTCCGAATTCGGCCAGCCTCGCGTTGGTAAGTCCTGGCTGGCTCTCCATCCGCAGCCTCGAGGTCGGTCGCAGTTGGAGGCCGCCTGCTCCGCCATTAGGCCTCAGCGTAGATGGAGGCAGAGAAGGGGGATACGACAAGAAGAGTCGCATTCCCCCGAAGGAAGAGACAAAAAAACCACCAATATAGTGCAAATAAAAACCTGTAGTCCTTGGTGCAACCAAAGTCGATAGTTCATAGATGAGGTAAGTATCGTGTATGGTGGCAGAATGGTTGCGTTGCTGCCTCACAGCACCAGAGAAATGGGTTCGATCCTGACTATGGGTGCCGTCTGTACAGAGTTTGTGCGTTCTCCCTGCGAGTTTTCTCTGGGTGCTCCAGTTTTCTCCTGCACTCCAAAGAGGTCCAGGCTTGTAGGTTGAAGGGTCTCGACCAGAAACGTTGCCTATTTCCTGCATAGATGCTGCCTCACCCGCTGCATAGGCGCTGCCTCACCCGCTGAGTTTCTCCAGCATTTTTGTCTACCTTCGATTTTCCAGCATCTGCAGTTCTTTCTTAAACAGGCTTGTAGGTTAATTGGTTTCTGTAAATTGTCCCTTGCGTGTAGGATAGGCTTCTCTGTGGATTGTCACCTTGTCGTGGTGGAGAAGCTTGTGTGGTCCTGAGATCCTGAGAGCGATGCCGTCTGGAGCTATGCTCCTGGTAGGGCCACCCATGGCGGTAAGGTCGAGGGGGAGGTCTCTGACAAAGAGCAATCCAACCAAGACCTCAACAGTGGAACAGGCGGAGGACGACGGCTGACCTTAGTGAAGCGTCACAACGGCTGGGAAGGCGGATGAAGGCTGCGGCAGAAAAGGGTCTCCGGTCGTCTTGGACTCCATGCCACTGGATCCTGACCCAGATCTGTCAGGGACCGTGGGGAGGCTGTCTGTGCACCAGTCTCCCCACGTTAAACAAAGTCACGCACTGGCATCCCCCAACCCTGGAGATGGTCAGGGAACTAAGAAGAAGTAGGATAGTGCGCGTGTACAACGTGATCGCTGATCGGCGCGGACTCGTTGGGACAAAGGGTCTGTATCCACCCTGTTTACATTATTAGGTGGGTTGAGGACAATTAGAGTGCTGGGTTCATGTTTGGCTTCCCTGCTTTAAACTTCTGTGGAACGACAACCAGAAAACATTCTCATGTCAGGAATGAATGGCAGGGTTGTTCCGCTGCATGTCATGGAGATGACCAGGGCAGAAAGGAAATGTTTATTTCCTGACGTTCTTGGGAAAGAATATCAGGGTAGACTTAGGGATACCATTCTCACCCAAGGTGTGGTGGGTGTATGGAACAAGCTGCCGGAGGAGGTAGTTGAGGCAGGGACTATTACAACGTTTAAGAAACAATGAAACAGGTACATGGTTAGACTTAGTTCCAAGTCTAGAATCTTGTTGTTGTCCATGTTGTTGCCTTTGTTCCCCATGCACAATGTATAAAATTCCTGGACACGCTAGAGGCAGGAAACATGTCCCCGATGTTGGGGGAGTCCAGAATCAGGGGCCACAGTGTAAGAATAAGGGGTAAGCCATTTAGAACAGGGACGAGGAAACACTTTTTCTCACAGAGAATGGTGAATCTGTGGAATTCTCTGCCTCAGAGGGCGGTGGAGGCCAGTTCTCTGGATACTTTCAAGAGAGAGTTTGATAGGGCTCTTAAAGGTAGCGGAGTCAGGGGATATGGGGAGAAGGCAGGAACGGGGTACTCATTGGGGATGATCAGCCATGATCACATTGAATGGCGGTGCTGGCTCGAAGGGCCGAATGACCTACTCCTGCACCTATTGTCTATGGTGAAATCCTGTTGGTTGTTGCATCCAAACAGCGTTAAATTTGGCGATGAAATGGTCCACCTCAGTCAGTGATAGGAGAAGAATTAGGCCATTCGGCCCATCAAGTCTGCTCTGCCATTAAATCATGGCCTATCTATCTCTCCCTCCTAACCCCATTCTCCTGCCTTCTCCCCATAACCCCGGACACCTGTAAGGAAAACAGCTTAAAATATAAGGGTCTCGACCCGAAACCTCACGTATCCCTTTTCTCCAGAGATGCTGCCTGTTACTCCAGCTTTTCCTTGTGTATGTTCAGTGTAAACCAGCATCTGCAGTTCCTTCCTACACATTTTGTCTGCTCCACTGTAAAATCTCCTCAAGGTATGTCTACTTTGAATGAGTTCTCCTCCTCCTCTCCAACGAGGGTTCTGCAACACACTCTCTCTCTCTCTCTGCTGCCCCTCTACAGTTCTTCTGCATTTCTTTCATTCATTTGTTCTATGTCCCTGTTCATACCTCTTGAGCCCCTCTATCCTGACTCTCAGTCTGAAGAAGGGTCTCGCCCAGAAAGGTCGCCTGTTCCTTTTCTCCAGAGACGCTGCCTTCCCTGCTGAGTTCCTCCAGCATTTTGTGTCTTTCCTCGGAGTAAACCAGCATCTGGTAGTTCCTTGTAGCACAATTGGATTCCTGCAACACTTCCTGTTCTTTTACTCTCTCTGACAAAGATCTATCCTTCCGATCCGCTGGGTGAATCCGAAGGCATTTGATCAGGACGCATCAACACAAACAGTAGACCTCGGTTAGGGGAGGGGGGGGAGGGGGGGGGGGGGGGGGGGGGGGGGGGGAGGGTGGAAGGTTTCCTTGTGGAAAGGGGATGGAGGAGTAGTGGAGGTGGGAATTGTGTAAGTGCACCTCGTTGTAGAGCAGACAGAGCCATCCAGCGTGGAAACAGCCCAACTAGCCCACACCGGCCACCATGTCCCATCCACGCTAGTCGCAAGCATTTGACAAGATCACACATGGTGGAATGATGTAGAACGTCACACGGGATCCATAGCGTGTTGGTAAATTGGATACAAAATTGGTTTGGTCCTTCTTTTATTTACTTTTAAATCCCTAAGTGATCTTGCCCCGTCCTACCTATCTGAGCTTCTTCACCCTTATTCGCCCTCCCGCTCTCTCAGGTCAGATGATCAGCTGCTCCTGATTGAGCCAAAGACTAAGCGGAAGCTCAGAGGGGACCGTGCCTTTGCTGTGTCGGCTCCGAGATTGTGGAATGAATTGCCTCTGCACGTTAAACAGGCCCCTTCTCTAGCTGTTTTTAAGTCACTCCTGAAGACATATCTATTCTCCGTGGCCTTTGTAGACCAGTAAGGTGTTGAATTGTTTATTTACTTTATTTGCTTGGTTTTGCTGCGTTGTTCGTACTCGTGTTTTATGTTTTTTAATTTATTGTTTGGATTTTTGTATGTAATTTATGCGCCTCGTGTTAGTTGTATGTTCTGTTGTTCTGCCTGTTTTATGATGTCTTGCTTGTTTTCTTTTTTCTGTACAGCACTTTGGTCAGCTTTGGTTGTTTTTAAGGTGCTTAACAAATAAAGTTATTATTATTATTATTATGGCAACCACTCTGGTGGCCATTCAGAGAATGGTGGCCATTCTGACACAAGCAGAAAGCATGATATCGTCTTGCTTATCCTACTGAGGGTGTGCCCAAGACTGAAGACGCATCAGCTCCTAAAGCCGAATAATCTGACAGGACAATGATACATGACGAGGTGAAGCAAATGCAATGGACAACTTTACTAACACAGCATCAGATTCAGATTCAGACTAAAACAGCATCGAGAAAACAGGTAATAATAACCGTAATAAAATGGACATCAGGTAGACACAAAATGCTGGAGTAACTCAGCGGGACAGGCAGCATCTCTGGAGAGAAGGAATGGGTGACATCACCCATTCCTTCTCTCCAGAGATGCTGCCTGTCCCTCTGAGTTACTCCAGCATTTTGTGTCTACCTTCAGTGTAGACCAGCATCTGCAGTTCTTTCCTACACATAAAATAGACATATATTCTTCCTGACATTGGCTTTGTAACCACACGTTTGCTTATATAATTCTCCTTTCATCGCTTGTAGAATTATTTTCAACCTGTTGTCAGAAACTATAATCGCCAGAGTTTTCTTATTGGAGCAAGTGTCAAGGGCAGGTAGCCATGTATAAACACAGCTATGGAGAAGTACCCAAGGCTAAATGGGCACTGATGCATTGCCACGCAAGCTCTAAAATAAGATCCAGGATCTAATTTTAAGTGGCAGAAGATTTCGTATTGAAACAGTGAAAGGCAAATTCTGTTGCAGCCGTACAAAGTGCAAGTGTGATGATCCCTTCCCCTCACACCGTCCCTCATCTCCATGGCAGTCGTTCCCACCAGTACACTGGCTGCCATGGATACTGTTCCCTCAAATACGTTGACTTCCTTTCCATTGCCCCCAATGATGATCCCGATGGCAGCTGGCTTATCAGCGAGGAGCTGTGACATTGGGAACCTCCTGGTTTGGATCGGAGCCAGAACATGGAACAGTGCAGCACAAGGACAGGCCCTTCTGCCCACAATGTCCATGATCCAAGACCATTGGGCAGCACAGCGGTAGTGCCGAACATGATGGGTTTTTCAGAGATCTCCGGTTTCCTCCCACACTCCAATGACGTACAGGTTTGTAGGTTACTTGGCTTGGTATAAATGTAGCACTGTCCCTAGTGTGTGTAGGAGAGTGCTAGTATATGGGCATCGCTGGGCGGCGCGGAATCAGTGGGCCGAAGGGCCTGTTTCTGCGCTCAATCTCTGAACTAGCATGGAACAGTACAGTACAGCACAAGAACAGGCCCTTCGGTCCACAATGTCTGTGCCGATCTTGATGCCAAAACCATCTCTTATCTACGTCACCTGCGCATACTCCATATCCCTCCGTTTCGACGTGACTATCCAAAAGCCTCTATCGTACCTGCCTCCACCACCACCCCTGGCAGGTACTACAACGGCATTTAAACGGACATTTGGACCGATGTGAAGAAGGGTCTCGGCCCGAAACATCACCCACTCCGTCTCTCTAGGGATGCTGCCTGTCCCACGAGCATGCGACTGTATGCGGCGAGCGCAACCAAACCGGAAGCGGGGGCCGCGTGGAGGTCGAGTGAGTAACGTGAAGTTCGAGCGAAGTCCGCGGGAAGTTCGCACGTGACGTACGGCGTCAAGACACTGCGCACGCCCGTGCTGCGTACGGCGTCGAGGCGGCTGCGGGCCGGCAGGCCGTTGCCGCGCGGAATTTTTGAACCAGGTCAGTTTTTCGGAGCCCCGCGCGATGTAGGGACCAGCTCCGCACAACTCCATACGGCTCCGGCGATCGACGTGGGAGCGGCCCCGCGAGGCCGTACGGCTCAAGAGACCACGTTAGGTCGCGCTTGCCGCATGCGCGTGGCACAGGCCCTTTACTCCAGCATTTTGTGTCTATCTTTGGTTTAAACCAGCATCTGCAGTTCCTTCATACACATAAGATTTAGAGGGTTGTGGGTCAAACGTGGGCACATGGGACGAGCTTAGATTGGACATCTTGGTCAGATTGGACAATTTGGGCCAAAGAGCCTGTTTCCCTACTGTATGATGTTATGAGTAAGACTCTAAGTGTTCGGAGACCAGGCAAAGTGGGAATAAGGGTTATATTAAGCGTGTTCTGGCGATTTACAGTTCTAACTTAATATAGTACCAACAGTTATTTCATTTTGTTAACAAATTAAGTATTAAGGTTGACCTCTAAATTGATAATTGGCATATAGACTGGCCTTAATGAAAGATCAAAGCTATTTCATTTGAGAGTGGAATATTTATAAATCTTTTTACAATGCCATTTTGTGGTTCAGTAATCACCATGAAATAAAATCTATAAAGATCCTTTGTAAAATATCCTTTGACAATAACTCATCTGGTGAATTCGCTTGTCCAAAAGTGCTAAAAATATTAAGAAGCCTGTCGTCTGAAGAGGTCCCGACCCGAAACGTCACCCAACCCTGTTCTCCAGAGAATGCTATCTGACCTGCTGAGTTACACTACAGCATGTAGTTTAGCTTAGAGGTCCAGCGCGGAAACATGCCCTTTGGCCCACCGAGTCCACGCCAACCAGCGATCCCGTACGCTAGCACTTTCCTACAGACTCGGGCCAATTTACAATCTTCACCAAAACCAATGAATCTACAAACTCTGTACATCTTGGGAGTGTGGGATGAAACCGGAGCACCCGGGGAAAACGCATGCCATTACAGGTGGCGTCTCTAAGTCAGGATCCAACCCGGGTCTCTGGTGTTATAAGGTTGCAACTCAACCGCTGCGCCACCATGACACCCCACCGTGCCTTTTTTAACGTAAAACAGCGACGGCGGTTCCTTGTGCCTGTCTTTCCAGGTCCATGAAAGTGCTGGAGTAACTCAGCGGGTCAGGCAGCATCCGTGGAGAACACGGATAGGTGACATAGAAACATAGAAAATAGGTGCAGGAGTAGGTCATTCGGCCCTTCGAGCCTGCACCGCCATTCAATATGATCATGGCTGATTCAGTGAGCGGCGCGACTCTCGTCAGCAGCGGCCTCTGCAGTCTGTCCGCGGTTTATTATTTTTTGTCTGTGTCTTAATGTAGTTTTTGTTATTTTTTGTTGGGGTGTGTGTGTGTGTGTGGAGGGGGGGGAAACTTTTTAAATCTCTCCCTGCACTGGAGACCCGACCTTTTTCGTCGGGTTTCCGTTGTCGTTGGGGCCGCAACGAGGAGCGGCCTCCAACAGGAAGAAGCCGGGGACTCTGGTGCTACGACTCACCGTCGCCGTCGCGGGGCTGGCCGAGTCCGGAGCGGGTGGAGCGGTGGAGGAGCGCTGATGCTGCTGCTGCTGCTGCTGCTACCGGAGAGTCGGAGGCTCCAACGGCAGGTCTGTGGACGGTGGCACCGGGAGCCCGCGGCTCCCTGGAGGGAGACCGCTTTTCAGGGCTCTCGCAACGGCGACTTCCCCTGCCCGAGTTGCAGGGTTGAAGAGCTCCTGGAGCGGGGCCTTTACAGCACCACCCCGCGAGGCTTGGAATGGCCTCGGGACTCTGCGAGCGCGCGCCGGGGGCTCTAACACCAAGACCCGGTGTGCGACCTCGCATCACCCGGCGTGGCTTTAATGGCCGCGGGACAATCGCCATCGCCAGCCGGGGGCTTTGACTTTGACTCTGACACCGTGGGGGGGGAGAGTGCAGTGGAGAGATAAGTGTTTTTGGCCTTCCATCACAATGATGTGATGGATGTTTATGTAAATTATGTTGTGTTGTTGTGTCTTGGGTCTATTTGTTTGTAATGTATGGCTGCAGAAACGGCATTTCGTTTGGACCTCAAGGGGTCCAAATGACAATTAAATGTATCTTGTATCTTGTATCCAACTCAGTATCCTGTACCTGCCTTCTCTCCATACCCCCTGATCCCTTTAGCCACAAGGGCCACATCTAACTCCCTCTTAAATATAGCCAATGAACTGTGGCCTCAACTACCTTCTGTGGCAGAGAATTCCACAGATTCACCACTCTCTGTGTAAATTTTTTTTTTCTCATCTCAGTCCTAAAAGATTTCCCCCTTATCCTTAAACTGTGACCCCTTGTTCTGGACTTCCCCAACATCGGGAACAATCTTCCCACATCTAGCCTGTCCAACCACTTAAGAATTTTGTACGTTTCTATAAGATCCCCCCTCAATCTTCTAAATTCTAGCGAGTTCAAGCCGAGTCTATCCAGTCTTTCTTCATATGAAAGTCCTGACATCCCAGGAATCAGTCTGGTGACTGTTCGGGTCGGGATCTACAATATTCGAGGCCCAAGATTTGACAAGCAAGAGATATGGAAGGGGGAGTAAGGGATGGAAGGAGCATGTGTAGAGACAAGAGGAGGTTGCCAGCTTCATGGAGGACAGAGATGTGTGGTGCGCCCAACACCGTGCCCGTCGGAGACCAGCACCACTGCGTCGCTAATGGTTTCAACAATGATGATGATGAGGATGAGTAAGGAACGCGATCAAGGGGAGACCGAAAAGTAGGAGGAACATAAATTTACCACTATGCTTTCTATGAAGTTTTGAACCGACTTTCTGATCGGAAATCAGAGAGTGGGAAAATCTCAGAAGGGGTGAGAGTATACGAGTCATTTTCTGATTCTATTTCAGATTTCCAGCATCTGTTGAATTGAACGGTTGAACTGTTGAACAGTTTAGTTTATTGTCACGTGTACCGAGGTACAGTGAAAAGCTTTTTGTTGCGTGCTGTCCAGTCGACGGAATTCTCTGCCTCAGAGGGCGGTGGAGGCCAGTTCTCTGGATACTTTCAAGAGAGAGCCAGGTAGGGCTCTGAAAGATAGCGGAGTCAGGGGATATAGGGAGAAGTGCTTAAGAAGGAACTGCAGATGCGGGAAAATCGAAGGGAGACAAAAATGCTGGAGAAACTCAGCGGGTGCGGCAGCATCTATGGAGCGAAGGAAATAGGCAATGTTTCGGGCCAAAACCCTTCTTCAGACTGATGTAGGGTGGGGAGAAGAGGAGGAAAAAGGAAGAGGAGGAGCCCGAGGGAGAGCAGGAATTCCTGGGATGTCAGGACTGTCTTATGAAGAAAGACTGGATAGACTTGGTTTATACTCTCTAGAATTTAGGAGATTGAGGGGGGATCTTATAGAAACTTACGAAATTCTTAAAGGGTTGGACAGGCTAGATGCAGGAAGATTGTTCCCGATGTTGGGGAAGTCCAGGACAAGGGGTCACAGCTTAAGGATAAGGGGGAAATCCTTTAAAACCGAGATGAGAAGAACTTTTTTCACACAGAGAGTGGTGAATCTCTGGAACTCTCTCCACAGAGGGTAGTTGAGGCCAGTTCATTGGCTATAATTAAGAGGGAGTTAGATGTGGCCCTTCTGGCTAAGGGGATCAGGGGGTATGGAGAGAAGGCAGGTACGGGATACTGAGTTGGATGATCAGCCATGATCATATTGAATGGCGGTGCAGGCTCGAAGGGCCGAATGGCCTACTCCTGCACCTAATTTCTATGTTTCTATGAATGGGGTACTGATTGGGGATGATCAGCCATGATCACATTGAATGGTGCTGCTGGCTCGAAGGGGCGAATGGCCTACTCCTGCACCTATTGTCTATTGTCTAAGACAATACATGATTACAATCGAGCCCTTTGCAGTGTATAGATGCATTATAAGGGAATAACCTTTAGTGCGAAGAAAAACCTACTAAGTCCAATCAGGGATAGTCCGAGGGTCATTAACGAGTTTGACGGTCGTTCAGCCTGTGCTCTCTGGTTGTGGTCGGATAGTTCAGCTGCCTGATTACTTTATAAAGCTGTCTGATATCTTGCGAGCTATGAGCACCAGAGGCACCAAGTGAATCCTCCTCAAGGTGACCCATGACATTATCGAAGCTTGCTGCTCAATTATATTTAGCTGTTCACGGTCCACAAACCTTACCTTTCTGCTCTGGCTCATTTCCATAGCAACAAAGTTTTGACTTTCCCCCGATATCCCAGTCACATGGTCATTTGGGTCGAAATAGAAAGCTGTTTCTCGTCATCAAGGAAGGTTTCAAAATCTATCCGAAACATTTTCATTTACTCTTTATCCTGGCACATCCTGCTTTTGATCTACTTTTTTTTTTTTGCAACGCTGTCAGTTTGGGTCCCGAGGGAATGTTCCGGTGTTTTTAGATCCTATTTTTCCATCTTGTACAATGAGATGTTTGATGCGTCTATTTTACAAAACAGCAGATGGTTTCCCCTTTGAGGGATTCGATCGCTTACAGTTCGACAAGACTCGTGCGTGCTTCTGTCGCTGCCTGCATGGCCTTCTGTGCCCGAGCTGGCCACAGTTCCAAGATTGAATAACGGTGCCCGAAATGGCGGTGGTGCCCGCCTGTGTAATGTACGCAAAAAGAATTTCACCGGGCAGTTACGTGTGTGACAAATAAAGCTCTATTGACCATTGAAGGTTTAAACTCGTTCAACGGAACTGCAGAAAAATCTCAACCGCCAGCCTGCGGCCTACACAATCTTGAAGCCGCGGTCTCCGGTGAGGAAAGACCAATCCTGGACTGGACTCTGGACTCTGGTCTTGTCCACGGGGAGGGGGGGGGGGGGAAATGGAGGGGGACGGCCAAAATTTTTTGTGCCTTCCACCACAGTGATGAATGCTGTGGTGGATGTTTATGTTACATGTTGTGTCCTGTTTATGCATTTTATTATTTTGTTAACCCATCTTTATGCTTTGTATGGAACTGATTTTTAAAGTATGTAAAGCACTTTGTGGTTAATGAAAATTGACTATAAATGTGCTATATAAATAAACTTATTATTATTATTATTATTATTATTATTATTAAAAAGAGAGGTGGGGGAATTTTTTTGTCTGTCTGTCTGTCGACTAACCCTTATTCAATTCAAGAGAGAGTTGGATTTAGCTCTTACAGCTAACGGAATCAAGGGATATGGGGAGAAAGCAGGAACGGGCTACTGATTCTGGATGATCAGCCATGATCATATTGAATGGCGGTGCTGGCTCGAAGGGCCGAATGGCCTACTCCTGCACCTATTTTCTATTATTCTATGTTTATTGCCTTTGGTTTGGTTTTAGATTGGTTTAGTTTGGATATACAGCATGGAAACAGGCCCTTCAGCCCTCCGAGTCCACACTGCCCATTGGTCAGCTATCCACTCCAGTCTGAAGAAGGGTCACGACCCCAAACGTCACCCGTTCCTTCTTTCCAGAGGTGCTGCCTGTCCCACTGAGTTACTCCAGCATTTTGTGTCCAGCCTCTTAGCACTTCAGGTGTGGTCTGTGCTATAATCGCCTTTTCTTAAGCTCCTTTTTTGAATACTCTTCCTTCCTTGTGATTGAGGCAGTGCAGTGTAGGTTCACGAGATTGATCGCTGGGATGGCGGGACTGTCATATGAGGAAAGATTGAAAAGACTAGGCTTTTATTCACTGGAGTTTAGAAGGATGAGGGGGGGATCTTTTAGAAACATATAAAATTATAAAAGGACTGGACAAGCTAGATGCAGGAAAAATGTTCCCAATGTTGGGCGAGCCCAGAACCAGGGGCCACAGTCTTAGAATAAAGGGGAGGTCATTTAAGACTGAGGTGAGAAAAAAAACGTTTTCACCCAGAGAGTTGTGAATTTGTGGAATTCCCTGCCATGGAGGGCAGTGGAGGCCAAATGGATTTAAGAGAGAGTTAGATAGAGCTCTAGGGGCTAATGGAGTCCAGGGATATGGGGAGAAGGCAGGCACGGGTTATTGATTGGGGACGATCAGCCATGATCACAATGAATGGCGGTGCTGGCTCGAAGGGCCGAATGGCCTCCCCCTGCACCTATTTTCTATGTTTCTCCTTTCTACTATAAATGTGTGGGTACAATTGCCAACATGTCATTTACCTTTCCGACTATTTAAAATCAGTGTACATTTTATGTAGCTTAATCTAGTCAATGGATTTCACAGGTTAACCATGCTCTGGCTAAAGAAATTCCTCCTCATCTCCTTTCTAAGTCATCTTAGACTTTTAGACCTCGGAGATACAGCGTGGAAACAGGCCCTTCAGCCCACTGAGTCCAAGCCGACCAGCCAACACCAGCCCCGTTACCAAAACAAAAAAAACAATTAGCCTACAAACCTGTATGTCTTTGACCGTTTCCACTGTCAGTAGACTCAATAACCAGAGGAATCAGATTTAAAGTGTTGGCAAAAAATCTAGAGGTGAGAGTTATTTTCCCCAGAACAACTTTTTCACCCAGAGAGTTGTGAATTTATGGAATTCCCTGCCACAGAGGGCAGTGGAGGCCAAACCACTGGATGGATTTAAGTTAGAGTTAGATAGAGCTCTAGGGGCTAGTGGAGTCAAGGGTTATGGGGAGAAGGCAGGCACGGGTTATTGATAGAGGACGATCAGCCATGATCACAATGAATGGTGGTGCTGGCTCGAAGGGCCGAATGGCCTCCTCCTGCACCTGTTTTCTATGTTTCTATGTTTCTATGAGTGTGGGAGGAAACTGGGACAAAACCCACGCGGTCAAAAGGGACCGAAGTCAGGATCGAACCCAGGACTATGGCTCTACTGCTGAGCCACTGGGCTGCCAATATGTATGCCATAGAGTCATAGAGTGATGCAGTGTGGAAACAGGCCCTACTTGCCCACACCGGCCAACATGTCCCAGCTACATTAGTCCCACCTGCCCTGAAACCTGTCCCACCCATTTACCTGGTTAATATTGGGAGAGTCCCTGCTTCAACTACCTCCTCTGGCAACTCGTTCCATACACCCACCACCCTTTGTGTGAAGAATTTACCCCTCAGATTCTTATTAAATCTTTTCCCCTTTACCTAGGTTTATGTCCTCTGGTCCTCGATTCACCTACTCTGGGCAAGAGACCCGATCTATTCCTCTCATGATTATATGTGTATGTGTTCTGTGCATGTTGAGTCCACCACCATCAAACCCCTTTCCACAGATCCTCCTTCTAGCTGTTCACGATCTGCTATCCTCCCCATTGTGAATGACCTCACATTTACCTACACTGAAATCCCTTTTTCAGAGTTTTCTGATTTTGCTTAAATTGTTAATATTTTCTCAGTGTTTTCTTTTTACACTTCCATCCACGTTGATTTTTGTGTCTTCGGCAAACTTTTATACTTGGCTTCATAACCCATCTACAAGGAATTTATAAGTGCAGTGAGTTGTTTTGGGCCACAAGACAGGTCCCTCTGTGAAGGAAGGAACTACAGATGCCGATTTAAACCAAAAGATAGACACAAAAAGCTGGAGTAACTCAGCGGGATGGGAAGCATCACTACAGAGAAGGAATGGGTGACATTTCTGGTCCCGACCCAAAACGTCACCCATTTCTTCTCTCCAGAGATGCTGCCCGTCCCGCTGAGTTACTCCAGCTTTTTGTGTCTGTCTACAGATCCTTCTGTGCCTCACAACGCCAGAGACCCGGGTTCGATCCTGTCTACGGGTGCTGCCCGTAAGGAGTTTGTACGTTCCCCATGTGGCCAGGGGGCTCTGGTGCCGACTACTCACCTCACCGTCGCGGAGCTGGCCAAGTCCAGAGCGGGTGGAGTGGTGGTGGAGCGCTGCTGCTGCTGCGGCCCGACCTCCGGAGATTCGGAGGCTGCAACTGCGGGTCTGGCGGACGGCTGCACCGGGAGCCCGCGGCTCCCTGGAGGGAGACCGCTTTTCAGGGCTCCCGCAACGGCGACTTCTCCCGCCCGAGTTGCGGGGTCGAAGAGCTCCTGGAGCGGGGCCTCACAGCACCGCCCCGCGCGGCTTGGAATGGCCGCGGGACTCTGCGAGCGCACGCCGGGGGCTCTAACATCAAGAACCCGGTGTGCGACCTTGCATCACCTGGCGTGGCTTTAATGGCCGCGGGACAATCGCCATCGCCAGCCCGGGGGGCTTTGACTTTGACTCTGACATCGGGGGGGGGGGGAGTGCAGTGGAGAGATAAGTATTTAGTTTTTTTTTTGGCCTTCCATCACAGCGATGTGATGGATGTTTATGTAAATTATGTTGTGTCTTGGGTCTATTTGTTTGTAATGTATGGCTGCAGAAACGTCATTTCGTTTGGACCTCAAGGGGTCCAAATGACAATTAAATTGAATCTTGAATCTTGAATCTTGGCCGCGTGGGTTTTCTCCACATGCTCCGGTTTCCTCCCACACTCCAAAGACGTACAAATTCATATCCCTCCACCCACTGCAAATCCATGTGCCTATCTAAGAAACATTCTTAAGGGCCCGTCCCATGAGCATGCGACCTGCATGCGGCAAGCACGGCCTAACGCTGGAATCTTGAGCAAATCACACAAAGTGCTGGAGGAACTCAGCGGGTCAGGCAGCATCTGTGAAGGGAATGGACAGGAGACGAGTCGGGTCTGAGTTGGGGACCCGACCTGAAACGTGATCTCCACAAATGCTGCCTGACTCGCCAACTTCCTCCATTTTGCTTTGGAAATTCCACTGCTTCGTATTAATTTTTGCCTCGATGTATCTATGACCTTTGAGCAGCTCTTGAGTAAAAAGCCTATTTGTTCCTCGGGCAGAGAACGTCACTTTTTGTGGCCAACCCACAGGTGACAACTGGTCTCAAAACAGCGAGTTGATTTCTCGTATTTCTTCATAAAGGCCAAGGGCAACAGCAGTCAGTTTCCATGGTAACCTCGGCCATTAAAACCTTTGCCCGGTCACAGAGAGCAGAGAAAATGTCATCAATTCATATTTCTCTTCAGAGTTTCCCAGAAGTCACATTATGTTGGGCTCGAAATTCACATGGAAAATCTCCACTGAGTATTCATGAAAATAGTGCTCAACTAGACGAGTAGCATCTAACAGGGCCTTGATACTTGGATTTTGGGGCTGAGGTATATTCAATTATTGATCTTTTGCTCGATAACAAGAGAATGGACAAGTCATACAGCATGGAAACAGGCACTTCGACACATCTTGCCCATACCGACCAACAATGTCCCAGGAACACTAGTCCCACTTGCCCGTGTTTGCTCCATATCCCTCCAAACCCGTCCTATCCATGTACCTGTCCAACTGTTTCTTAAACGTTGGGATAGTCCCAGCCTCAACGACCTCCTCTGGCAGCTTGTTCCATACACCCACCACCCTTGGTGTGAAAAGGTTACCCCTCAGATTCCTATTAAATCTTTACCCCTTCACGTTGAACCTAGGCCCTCTGGTCCTCGATTCACCTACTCTGGGCAAGAGATTGCATCTACCCGATCTATTTCTCTCATGATTTTATACTCCTTTACAAGATCACCCCTCAGTCTCCAGCGCTCCAGGCTTCCTCCCACATCCCAAAGACGTGTGGCTTTGTAGGTTAAATGGCCTCTGCAAATCGACACTAGCCTGTAAAGGGTCGATGCAAGAGTGGGATAGCATAGAATGATTGATGGTCGATGCAGACTCTGTGTGCCTGAAGGACATGTTCCATGCTGTACCTTTAAACTACATAAAGATGAAAGGATGAATATGGATCATGTGCAGGCAGCGGAGAATCGTTTAACTTGGCATCATATTCAGCACGGACATTGTGGGCTGAAGGGCCTGTTCCTCTCCTCTACGTTCAGTACTATACAAGATAGAAACAGACTTGAATATTAAATATGAGTTTATATTTCCCTGTATGAGGTGGCTCTATCTGAGATTCACAGATTCAGATATAGCAGGAGATATGTGTGCTCATGCTCTGGAATAGAACATAAGTTCAAAGGTTCATAAGTGATAGGAGCAGAATTAGGCCATTCGGTCCATCAAGTCCACTCCGCCATTCAATCGTGGCTGATCTATCTCTCCCTCTCAACCCCATTCTCCTGCCTTCCCCCCATAATCCCTGACACTCGTACTAATCAAGCATCTATCTATCTCTGCCTTCAAAATATCCCTCGACTTGGCCTCCACAGCCTTCTGTGTCAAAGAATTCCACAGATTCACCGCACTGTGACTAGAGATGACTAAAGATAAACAGTGACATTTGAATTGCAAGACACAGCCGAGGGGTATGGGGAGAAAGCAGGTGAACAATGTGGAGGCCAAGATCGGATCAGTCACAGTGGTATTAAATGGCGGAGTTTGCTGGAGGGGCCACATTGTCCACTGCCGCTCATGTTTGTTATGTTCTTCTGTGCAGCTAAGTCAAGGGGCAGCACAAATAATCCCTGTGGAGTAATTGTATCTCTAGTACAAGCAATGCAGCAGACGTTGATTGTCACTTAACAAATTTCCAAGTTCTAGGTTAAAATCAAGCTTCCTTTCAAAAGTCAAGAGTGTTTTTAGTCTTATTTAGAGATCCATCGCGGAAACAGCCCTTTCGGCCAAACGGGTCCGCGCCGACCAGCGATCCCCGCACACTAACACCATCCTACACCCACTAGGGACAATTTTTACATTTACACCAAGCCAATTAACCTACAAACCTGCACGTCTTTGGAGTGTTGGGAGGAAACCGATCTCGGAGAAAACCCACGCAGGTGACGGGGAGAACGTACAAACTCCGTACAGTCAGCACCCGTAGTCGGGATCGAACCCGGGTCTCCGGCGCTGCATTCGCTGTAAGGTGGCGACTCTACCGCTGCGTCACTGGGCTCCAGGTAAAAGCCAAGCTTCCTTTCAAGAGTCAAGAGTGTGTTACTGTCCTATGTCCCGAAACGGAACAATGAAGTTCTTCCTTGAGGCACCACAACAGATATGTGAACATGGTATTCTGTACAAACCCATAATTAAACAAGACAATGGGAAGTTCAATATTACACCTGGTGTGAGATGGACAGGCATCAGGGTTTCAAATACACAATGTGTCCATTACACCAATTTGTTTCTGTCAACTAGTTCATCAAGTATATTTATTTCATCTTTTTTTCACCGTGTAAGTCATAAGGTCAAGCGTAATAGGAGCAGAATTAGGCCATTCGGCCCATCAAGTCTACTCCTACATTCAATCATGGCTGATTTCTCTCTCCTAACCCCATTCTCCTGCCTCCTCCCCATAACCTCTGACACCCGTACTAATCAAGAATCTATCTATCTCTGCCTTAAAAATATTCCATTGACATGGCCTCCACCGCCTTCTGTGGCAAAATAAATTCACCGCCCTCTGACTAAAGAAATTCCTCCTTATCTCCTTCCAACAGGATCATCCTTTAATTTTGAGGTGGTGCCCTCTATTCCTAGACTCTCCCACTAGTGGAAACATCCCCTCCACTCTATCCAAGCCTTTCCCTATTTGGAACATGTCGATGAGGTCCTCCCTCATCCTTCTAAACTCCAACGAGTACAGGCCCAGAGCCATCAAGCGTTCATTATGTTGACCCACATTCCTGAGATCATGTTACTAAACATCCGCTGGACCCGCTCCTGGGCCGAGGAGTCCCGTTCCAATCTGGTTGAAACTGATTGAGGTTGGAGGAGATGCCTCACCTGGAAGGACTCTTTAGGTCTCTGGATGTGGTGTCAAGTCAAGTCAAGTCACATTTATTTATACAGCACATTTTAAAAACAACTCTCGTTGGCCAAAGTGCTTTACATTTGTTATAAGAATAGTATAAACAAACAAACTACCAACATATATACATATAGCCCTCACTCAGTGGACGTCAGGAAAGGCTTGGGAGTATAGATACGATTTCAGTCTTGACTTAAAGGAGTCGATGGAGGGGGCAGTTCTGATGGGAAGGGGGATGCTGTTCCACAGTCTAGGGGCTGCAACCGCAAAGGCGTGGTCGCCCCTGAGCTTATGCCTAGACTGCGGGATATTCAGCAGCCCCAAGTCGGCCGATCTGAGGGGCCTGGAGGTGGAGTGGTGGGTGAGAAGACTTTTAATGTAGGAGGGGGCAAGCCCATTGAGAGCTTTGTAGACATAGAGGAGGGTCTTGAAATGTATACGGGATAAGGTGTGAGCTTTTGGGAGAGGTTGAGTAGGCTGGGTCTCTATTCCATGGAGCGTAGGAAGATGAGGGAAGATCTTATAGAGTGTACAAAATCATGAGAGGAATAGATCGGATAGATGCTCAGTCTTTTACCCAGAGTAGGAGAATCGAGGACCAGAGGGCACAGGTTCAAAGTTAAAGGGAAAAGATTTAAAGGGAAAAGATAGGAATCCGAGGGGTAACCTTTTCACACAAAGGGTGGTGGGTGTATGGAACAAGCTGCCAGAGGAGGTCGTTGAGGCTGGGACTATCCCATTGTTTAAGAAACAGTTGAGGTCTGTTGGTCAGGAAGCCAAGGATCCAGAGGATTTACTATCATGACAATGACATTTGGAAATTCACAATACGCTTAATTCTAAAGTAACAAGCACAAGTTGCGATGGAAAATGGACTCAACAAATTTAAGTTAAGGGATCATATTTATCGAGGTTGGAATCACAAGAGCGCCATCTGTTGGGCTCCACGGCTAAAGACAAATATAACTAAAGAAATAAAAAATCTTCAGTGCAGTGGTAGTTGTTACCTTACAGCACCAGAGACCCGGGATCGACCCTGACTACAGGTGCTTGCCTGTACGGAGTTTGTACGTTTTCCCCATGGACCTGCGTGGGTTTTGTCCGGGTGCTCTGGTTTCCTCCCACACTCCAAAGATGTGTAGGTTAATTGGCTTGGTATAATTGTAGATTGTCCCTAGTGTGTGTAGGGTGGTATTAATGTGCAGGGATCCCTGGTGGATCCCGAAGGGCCTGTTTCCGCACTGTATCTCTACACTAAACTAGGCTACTCATGCAAGGTTCAAACAAGAACCGTTCCAAAAACTGGCACCAGGCACACCTTGTTGGATTGGCTATAGTGGTTTGCATTGGGGAAGTCCCATGTCCGCATTAGCTTTTGGGACAAATGGTTCCTTAGGAAGGAGAGGGAGATGGTTTGGTTACAGAGAACGTGCAGATAAAGAAGAATGCAAGATCGGGACTAGAAACATAGAAAATAGGTGCAGGAGTAGGCCATTCGGCCCTTCGAGCCTGCACTGCCATTCAATATGATCATGGCTGATCATCCAATTCAGTATCCTGTACCTGCCTTCTCTCCATACCCCCTAATCCCTTTAGCCACAAGGGCCACATCTAACTCCTTCTTAAATATAGCCAATGAACTGGCCTCGACTATCCTCTGTGGCAGAGAATTCCAGAGATTCACCACTCTCTGTGTGAAAAATGTTTTTCTCATCTCGGTCCTAAAAGATTTCCCCCTTATCCTTAACCCTTAGGTTACTACACCCTTAATTTATGTGAGGATCATTCAGTAGTCTGATAACAGCAGGGATGGAGCCGTTACTGAATCCGGTGTATGTGCTTTCAGGTTTTCGTATCTTCTGCCTGACTGGAGAAGGGAGAAGAGGGAATGACCTGGGTGAAAATGGTCTTGGATTATGTTGGCTGCTTTCATAAGACAGCGTGAAGTGTGGGAGTCAAAGGGATGTATGCTGGTTTGTGTGATGTGCTGGGTTGCGTCCACAATTCTCTGAAATGCTTTGTGATCTTGGGCAGAGCTGTTGCCCAATGTGATGCAATGTGACAGGACACTCTCTGTATCTGTAGACGTCGGCAGGAGCCATTGGAGACATGCTGAACTTCCTTGGTCTTCTGCGGAAGTAGAGGCATTGGCGTGCTTTCTTGGCCGTGGTTCCAATGCGGTTGGTGTCGGTCAAATTGCTAGCGGCTGGGAACTCGAGGTTCTCAACCATCTCTATTTTGGCACCAATGATGTTGACTGGGGAATTTGCAACATTTCTTTGCCTGAAGTCAGTAACTAGTTGGATTTGAGTATAGGAGCAGGGAGGTTCTACTGCAGTTGTACAGGGTCTTGGTGAGACCACACCTGGAGTATTGCGTGCAGTTTTGGTCTCCAAATCTGAGGAAGGACATTATTGCCATAGAGGGAGTACAGAGAAGGTTCACCAGACTGATTCCTGGGATGTCAGGACTGTCTTATGAAGAAAGACTGGATAGACTTGGTTTATACTCTCTAGAATTTAGGAGATTGAGAGGGGGATCTTATAGAAACTTACAAAATTCTTAAGGGGTTGGACAGGCTAGATGCAGGAAGATTGCTCCCGATGTTGGGGAAGTCCAGGACAAGGGGTCACAGCTTAAGGATAAGGGGGAAATCCTTTAAAACCGAGATGAGAAGAACCTTTTTCACACAGAGAGTGGTGAATCTCTGGAACTCTCTGCCGCAGAGGGTAGTGGAGGCCAGTTCATTGGCTATATTTAAGAGGGAGTTAGATGTGGCCCTTGTGGCTAAAGGGATCAGAGGGTATGGAGAGAAGGCAGGTGCGGGATACTGAGTTGGATGATCAGCCATGATCATATTGAATGGCGGTGCAGGCTCGAAGGGCCGAATGGCCTACTCCTGCACCTAATTTCTATGTTTCTAGTTCCTCGGTCTTGCTGAAATTGAGGGAGAGGTTGTTACTCAAGCTTCTCCCCGTACTTTGTCTCATCATTGCTCGTGATCCCGCTCACGAAGGCGGAGTCATCTGCAATATTATACATGGAGTTTGGGAAGAATTTGGCCATCCAGTTGTCAGTGTATAGGGAGATTAGTAAGTGACTGAGAATGCATCCAGGTGGGGTACCAACGATGACAATCATTGTGGAAGATATTTAGTTGGCCATATCCTTACTGGCTATGGTCCACAGGTCAGGACATCAAGTTGTAGAGTTCCATTTGCAATTTAAGGCACAGTATCTAACATATAGTGAAAAGCTTTTTATTGCATGCTATCCTGTCTAAGTAGACTTTACATGATTATAATCAAACCATCCACAATGCACAGATGAAGGGAATATTATTAAGTGTAAGATAAAGTCCAATTAATGATCGTTGGAAACAGAAACTAGGTGCAGGAATAGGCCATTCGGACCTTCAAGCCAGCACCGCCATTCAATATGACCATTGCTGATCATCCAAAATCAGTACCCTGTTCCGGCTTTTTCCCCATTTCCTTTGATTCCCATAGCCCTAAGAGCTCAATCTAACTCTCTCTTGAAAACATCAAGTGAATTGGCCTCCACTGCCTTCTGTGACGGAGAATTCCACAGATTCACAACTCTCTGGGTGAAAACGTTTTTCCTCATCTCAGTCCTAAATGGCCTTAAACTGTTCTTAAGCAGTGACCCCTGGTTCTGGACTCCCCCAACATCAGGAACATTTTTCCTGCATCTACCCTGTCCAATCCTCTTAAGAATTTTATATGTTGCTCGGCTTAAACTCCGTCTGTGATTTCTCCACCCATGTCTGTAGCTGTTCTATATCCCACTGTATACTTTGACAATCTTCCGCAAGATCCACAACTCCAACAATCATGGATATAGTTCAAAGGACTCTGATGAGATAGGGTCAGGACTACTCTCCAGCTGTTGAGAGGATAGCTCAGTTGCCTGAGAACAGCTGGGAGGAAACTGTCCCTGAATCTGGAGCTGTGCGTTTTCAAACTTCTGTGCCTCCTACCTGAGGGAAGAGGGGAGAAGAGGGAGTGAGACTGGTCTTTGGTTATGCTGGTGGCCTTGCCGAGGCAGCGTGAGGTGCAGATAGAGTCACAGGGAGGTTGGTTTGTGTGATGTTCTGGGCTGCATCCATAACTCTCTGCAATTCCTTGCGGTCTTGGATGGAGGTGTCCCCAAACCATGCAGTGATGCATCTTTAATATATAACAGATCAATGATGCAACTGCACACAAATGTGGACATTGCAATTTCTATTTTTGAACATATGATGGCAGTAACCTGCAATTTCACATGAATGTCACCATGTTTCAGCAGGGTTTTATTGGGCATTGCTCCATTACTAATATATATAGTGTTCGCAAATCTTAAAACTACCCCAGCACTGACACATATTGGTACATGACAGAGGCAGAATTCCTCCACTGGGAATACAGAATCATAATTCCAAACGTACAAGAAAATGAAAGTTTAAAAATCTTGTGTAAAAATAAAAATTGTTGGGTCAGCAAAACAGAATAACAGATTTTTAAAAAATAGTCACAGACCGTAGAAACAGGCCCCTTCGGCCCTACTTTCCCACACCGACCAACATGTACCATCTACACTAGTGCCACCTGCCCGCGTTTGGCCCATATCCCTCTAAACCTATCCTATCCATGTACCTGTCTAACTGTTTCTTAAACGTTGCCATAGTCCCTGCCTCAACTACTCAGCTGGCAGCTCACTCTTGCCAGCTCCCCTGTTTTCAGGGCTTGTCGGGAGGCTGGAGTTAATGTGCACCATCCCCAGTCTCTTGAAGCACTTCATGATGGTGGATGTCAGAGCCACTGGATGGGAGTTATTAAGGCATGCTACCTTACTTTTAGTTTAGTTTAGAGATACAGCGCGGAAACAGGCCCATCGACCCACTGGGTCCGCACTGACCAGTGATTCCTGCATATTAACACTATCCTACACCCACTACAGATAATTCTTACATTTACCAAGCCAATTAACCAACAAACCTGCATTTCTTTGGAGTGTGGGAGGAAACCGAAGATCTCGGAGAAAACCCACACAGGTCACGGGGAGAGCATACAAACCCGGTGCAGACAGCACCCGTAGTCGGGATCGAACCCGGGTCTCTGGCGTTGCAGGCGCTGTAAGGCAGCAACTCCACCGCTGCGCCACCGTGCCGCATTTTCTTTGGCACCAGCTTACAGACCCAGGTTCGATCCCGACTACAGGTGCTGTCTGGACGGAGTTCATACTTGCTCCCCGTGACCCACGTAGGTTTTCTCCAAGATCTTCGGTTTCTTCCCACGCTCCAAAGACGTACAGGGTTGTCGGTAAAGGGCCTGTCCCATTGCGGCGACCTAATCTGCGAGTTTAGACGAGTTTGCCCTCGACTCAAACTCGCAGCATGGTCGACACGTGGTCCTAGGAGGTCCTATGAGGTCACTGGAACTCTCCTTCATGCTCGAGGGAGTTCCCGCATACTCGCGGCCTCAGCCAGGTCGCGGAAAAATTTTCAGCATGTTGAGAAATTTTCCGCGAGTAAAGATTGGTTGGCATTGTTCTATTTAACTCATAGTGCAGAGGAGTGGGGTCGCTATTTAGTTACAGGCACTCGAGGGCAGCCGGAGGCAATCTCCTTCGCTGACCGGGCATTTTAATTGGCTCATTGGAGTTTACATGACCAGGGAAAACCTACCGGTAGGTTAATTGCCCGCTAAACTTTATTAAACTTCTTAAAAGTGTGTCCACTCCTTCTCCCCCCTTCTCTCCTCCACCCCCCTCCCCCCCTTCCACGCTCTCTAAAGGACTTACCGTACACTATGCCATCCATCTTTTACCATCCTCATCATCGCAGGTGTGAATTTCAGACAGCGCTCCCCGCTTTCCCTGGCCCCCGCCTTTGAGATGTGTTTGTGTGTGTGTACCGTCGGTCGATCCAGCTCGCGGTTTCAACACGGACGGTTTTCCTGGTGTGCCCTCGAGCTTGAAGGTCGAAGCCATTCTTCTGAACTCACGTATTAGATCGCCGCGGTGGGACAGCTCCTTTAATTGGCTTGGGTTTGTATACTTGGTATAAGTGTAAATTGTCCCTAGTCTGTGTAGGCTCGTGTTAATGTGCGGGAATCGCTGGTCGGCGCGGCCTCGGTGGGCCGAAGGGCCTGCTTCCACGCTGTACCTCTAAACTAAACTAAAAAGTATACATTTTCAAATTATAATAAAAAATCACTAATTAGAGTGGAGTTTGGAAAGTAGGCTTGTCAGCCAAAACAAAGTGTGCTTCAAGGCTAAGAAGGAGCTGCTCAAAAAACGATATTTATGTACACTTAAACAAACGTGAAAAAAAACTATTTCAAGGATAAAATCATATTGATTTTAGTTATTATAATGCCGTGACTGGCTGCCTAACACATAAATTACAATTTGTACAATCGCCAGACAGAAATTCATGAAATAAATGTTTCAATTTTCTAATATCATTAACGTATGCGATAACCAGGGATGGTGATTGTACGTCAAGATACAGATAGATATATAATATAGAAACACAACATACCTACAGAAACTTACAAAATTCTTAAGGGGTTGGACAGGCTAGATGCAGGAAGATTGTTCCCGATGTTGGGCAAGTCCAGGACAAGGGGTCACAGCTTAAGCATAAGGGGGGAAATCCTTTAAAACCGAGATGAGAAGAACTTTTTTCACACAGAGAGTGGTGAATCTCTGGAACTCTCTGCCACAGAGGGTAGTCAAGGCCAGTTCATTGGCTATATTTAAGAGGGAGCTAGATGTGGCCCTTGTGGCTAAGGGGATCAGAGGGTATGGAGAGAAGGCAGGTACGGGATACTGAGTTGGATGATCAGCCATGATCATATTGAATGGCGGTGCAGTCTCGAAGGGCCGAATGGCCTACTCCTGCACCTAATTTCTATGTTTCTATGTTTCATGATCACAAAGGCATTCCTCTTCAATGGCAAAGGGCCTCAAGGAAAACACGCTTAAAATGCTAAACACAGAATGAGATATTTTACCTACACTCTTGATAAGAAATTGCAGGTTCTAAAATGTAATTGAAATAAATAATTTTAAAGACATTACTTGTATGGAACATAAAGAGAGCTAAATTTATATTTATTCCCATTGGTGCTTTTGCTTTTTGTAACATACTCACATTTGTTTCTAACTTCTTTCATAATCTTGAACTGTGAACAATACTCCTAAGTTCATGTGACAGGAGCAGAATTAAGCCATTCGGCCCATCAAGTCTATGTAAGACTTTATCACTGTGAAAAACTGTCAATCAGGGTAGTGATTTTTATTACAAGGGTCTCGACCCGAAACGTCGCCTATTCCTTCGCTCCATTGATGCTGCCTCACCCGCTGAGTTTCTCCAGCATTTTTGTCTACCTTCATTACATTTTTAAACAAGATGCATTTTAGTATATTCTATTTAATCCAACTTGAGTTGGTGTCACTTCATGGTAAGATGGATAAATAAATGTCCACACATGCAAATGCAATAAACAGCTCAGGACTTGACTTCTGCGGAAGTTAGCAATCCCAGCGCTACAGATTGAACAGGAATCTGAGGGGTAACTTTTTCACACAAAGGTTGGTAGGTGTATGGAACGAGCTGCCAGAGGGGGTAGTTGAGGCAGGTACTATCGCAACATTTAAGAAACATTTAGACAGGTACATGGATAGGACCGGTTTAGAGAGAAATGGGCCAAATGCAAGTAGACTGTGAGAAATCGTTCATCTCTTTCCCAGCACAGATTGCTTCAGAGGTCTTTTTTTTCTGGCGAAATGACCCACATCACCACACCCATGCTCTCATTTCATTCCTGTCATCGTGAAGAAGGTATAGGAGTCCTATATTTACATATTCTGTTGTGCTGCAGCAAGTAAGAATTTAATTGTTCTATCTGGGACACATGACAATAAAACTCTTGACTCTCTTGAGTAAGAATAGCTTCCCAACAACAATCAGGCTCTATTCAACACTAACTACAGCAACAATGGTCTTCTGTGGACTGTGTCTTTGGTTGCACTAAGAACTAACGGTCTTGGCACTGTTTTTTTTTTTAAAATTAAATGTTATCCAAGTATATGGCATTAACAGACTTGTTATGCCGCTGCAAGTAAGAATTTAATTGTTGTTTCGTTGCTACATGTGACAATCACTCTTCAAGTGTCAGTGGATATTTTTAAGGCAGATTCTTGATTAGTACGGGTGTCAGGGGTTATGGGGAGAAGGCAGGAGAATGGAGTTAGGAGGGAGAGATAGATCAGCCAGGATTGAATGGCGGAGTAGAGGCACATTACTCATTTTTAACCTTGGAAGGAGAATGGTGGAAAATAGAAGAAAAAGGAAACACTTCCTTTTGGCTTTGTCCAGCCATGAATGTATCAGGAAAACATTTGAAAAATTAAAGCAATTTATGTGGAAAAATAGACTCACTTTATTGATATGATTTCTGAATGGAATCAAACAGTTTGGAATAGAAACACACATATATAGACTGTATTGTGGAAAAAGTGAAAATAAATCCCACAATGGATATTTTAAGGCGGGGATTGACTGATCCTTGATTAGTGCAGGTGTCAAGGGTTATGGGGAGAAGACTTGATGGGCCGAATGACCCAATTCTGCACCAAGAACAATCCTCCACCACAGACAGATCAGAGATCACCATAGAGTCAATACCAATATTCACTAAAGCTGTAAAAGCATTGCAAAATGCCTGGTGAACACCCATGGAGAATACTTGGAGGAGCACATGTTTAGATGTAGTTTCCTGGACAAGAACTGAAATGCAAAATTCTCTTGTGAGATTTCAAAGACTGGCCTTGACTCTTTTCCTATTCCCTCAGAAGTGAAAAACTTTTAACTGCATTAAAGAGAGACACAAAATACTGGAGTAACTCAGCGGGACAGGGCGACTCTGGAGAGAAGGAATGGGTGACTTTTCGGGTCGAGACCTTTCTTTATTAAAAACTATTTGAGCACAAAAGAAATAACTGATTGTTACTTCAATCCTATACCTTGGCCTGTGGGAACCACACAAAAGATAGTTTCATGTGACGAACACACTGTAAATGGCTGGAATGCAATTATGTATTGTCTTTCCACTGACTGGATAGCACACAACAGAGGTTTTTCACTGTACCTCTGTACAAGTGACAGTAAACTAACCTGTAAACTGAAGTGAAAGTTCATTATGTTTGCTTGAAATAGGTTTATACAATCTTAGACCAGTACTTTAGTATGAAAATGCCCATAATTAAGCAACAGCTCGCAGTTCGACTCAAAAGGAAAGCAGTTGATCTGAGAAATAAGACAAACTCATCATATGCCAAAATAAATGTGGGAACCATAGTTTTAACTTCACAGATTTTATTTTCTGCTAAAATTATAAAGTGAATCATTTATAAATTTAGTTATTGTTATCAAGCACATATTGTTCCAAAAAAGTTGGCAATCAATTTGACCCAGGGTGATTGATAAGAAATGTCTGATTTCTTTAAAACAAAAACGTTGAAAGCTAGAAACATGGAAACAAAACTGGGAGAGGGAAAAAAAAGGTTTGGTGAATTCAGGTCAGGAATCATCTGTTAACAGAAGTTGGAAAATTGATGTTTTTGGTTATGGAAAATTTGAACTGATGCACAAAGTCCCTTCTTAAATGTATTCTAATTTCCTTGGGGGCAATTGCAGGCAGCATTTTTTTTAAAATTAGTATTATATTTTATTAGAAGCAATTGTACAAAGATACAATGTTCGGCATCTAGAATTATACAAGTAGTGTACAGCTTCATTTTTAACCTTAGAACCTAAATTGAAAAATTGGAAAAAAGGAAAAAAGGGAAAGCAAGAAAAAAAGAAAGGAAAAAGTGAAATGATAGAATAGAAAAGAATGAGAACAAGTCCCCTAATCTACCAAAGCAGCGTAGCAGAAAGGAAGAGGGATAAGAAAAGATGGAGATATTCCCCCCCCCCCCCTCCCCTCACCCAATGTAGCATCGGATTTAAATTTAAATTTGTGTTTCACCATACTATTGTTGTAAAAGTTCAGTAAAGGGTGTCCATGTCTGTTTTTTCCGCCAAGACAAGCCTAATGCTTTCCAGGTGTAGTGTCTCGGACATATCTGTAATCCACATCTTCACTGTGGGGACTGTTGTCAAATTCAAATTCAACTCAATTTACAAGCTTGCAGACGACACCACCGTAGTGGGCCGGATGTCAACCAATGATGAGACGGTGTACAGGAAGGAGATGGAGAACCTGGTAGCCTGGTGTCAAAATGCCAACCCCTCCCTCACTGTCAGCAAGGTGAAGGAGGTTGCAATCGACTTCAGGAAGCGACGCAGTACACACACCCTGGGATACATTGATGATGCTGAAGTAGAAATGGTTGGAGGCTTCAAGATCAGGAGTAATGATCACCGGCTAGTTGTCCTGGACTAGCCACATCGAAGCGATGGCCAAGAAAGCACACCAACGCCTCTGCTTCCTTTGAAAGCTTAGGAAGTTCGGCATGTCCACAACATTCCTCACCAACCTCTGCAGATAGATGCGCTATAGAAAGCATTTTATCGGGGTGCATCACACCATAGTTTTGGAACAGCTCCATCCAAGAACGCAAGATCGCAGAGTTGTGGACGCAGCCCAGACCATCAAACAAACCAACCTCTCTTCCATTGACTCCATCTACATTTCATGGTGCCTCAGCATGGCCACCAGCATAATCAAGGACCAGTCTCACCGCAGTCACTCCCTGTTCTCTCCTCTTCCCTCAGGTACAGAAGTTTGAAAATGCATTTCGCCAGATTCAGGGACAGTTTCTTCCCAGCTGCTATCAGGCAACTGAACGGTCTTCTCAGCAGCTGGTGAGCAGCCCTCAACACCCATCTACCTCATTGGAGACTTGTGAACTATCTTTAATCTGACCCTATCTTGCACTAAATATACCCTTTATTCCCCATCTGTACAATGTGGACGGCTTGATTGTGCTGTCTTTCCGCTGACTGGTTATCGTGCAGCAAAAAAGCTTTTCACTGTTCCTCGGTACACGTGGCATTAATAAACGAGACAAATAGGACTAGCGCAGATGGGGCATCTTAGTCAGCATGGGCGAGTTGTGGCAAAGAGCCTGTTTCTGTGCTGTTTGACTATGCTTTCCACACCACTCCCCCACCACAGTTTCAAAGTGTTTAAATGCTCCATACACCCAAGATGAGTATTGTTTGACGTTGCCACTTGGAAGAGGGACGCTGTTCCCTACCCGTTCCCCAATTGTCAAGGAACCTTCATCTTCAGCAACCTAAATAAATTAAATTGGCAAACAAAGAACTGCAGATTCTGATTTACACAAAAAGTGCTGGAGTAACTCGGCGGGTCAGGCAGCATCTCTGGAGAACATGGACAGGTGATGTTTTGGGTCTGAAGAAGGGTCCTGACATGAACCGTGGCCTGCCCATGTGTTCGAAAGATGCTGCTTGACCTGCTGAGTTACTCCAGCACCGAGTCGTTTAAAATGAAATGGAGATTTGATAGATTTCTTAAGAAATACATAACTGCGATCAAAAATAAATGAATCTGCAGCCACTGGTGCTTAATTGGATTTTCTCCATTCCATTAATCTGTTTAATTGCAGTCTTTTCGGAATCTCCATCAAGATGCCAACAATACGTATCTTAAGGTTTCTATTAGCAAAGTGCCAAAAGCAGTTAAGGTAGAAATGAGGATGCAGTCATCCGAAAATGTGAGCCACAATACTTCAAGAAATCCTGTAGCACTGGTATGCTAACTGCAAGGTCATGGTGGTCGCTCAAAAATACATAGTGATAACTAAAAAGCAAATAAATATGTCACTGAACCCAGCTTGCAAAAAAAGTGTTGAATATTTGAGCTATTGTTTCTGCTTTGTACCAAAGACAGACGCAAGCAGTTCTTTGCTTTTACTTTCTATGTTAAGTTTCCTAGCCGCCTCCAGCTCAAATTTTTGAGAACTGTGGAGATCATATTTACATTTGCTGACACTTCACAGCTTTGAAACCTTACAAGGAGAAGTGCAACTTGCAAAGTACACATTTTTGTTTTTGAATAGCTCAGAAGCGTGATAATAGGGAACAATTGATTGAGATTAGATTCATAATCTACATACACTTTAGTAGGACAGACTGGAGTACATTTCAGAAACATTACTTATGCAATATTCTTGGATTTATTGATGTAGTTACAAAAGAACAATATAACAAGGTTTTGTGGATGTGCAAATGAGGATTCCGAGTGCACCCATTTTCTAAGCAGAACCAGGATCTGATGAGAGACATTACTGAAGAATTATGCTAAAATTAAAACTGTAATTATTACAGAACTTGTACAATATCCATTATTCATTGCTAGCCCAGATTGATTAATTCTAGTATAAAACAAAGGATGTTTTTTTCCACTGGAAAAAAACATAGTAAATCAAGTTATATTAATATACACCATAACTTTGAAATAGGGCTTTGTGGATGTGACTATCATTTAATTCAAAACTAATTTTTCTGACCATGTTCGACCAACAGTTCAGGAAAAATACCCCAACTCCAGTGTTTATCCTAGAACATATATAATCAAGCAATTAATTTGGAGAATACAGCAGAAAGTTCTAATGAACCTGGTGCACCCTGTCCTACAATGTTGTCTACTTGGTTGTTCCTATTATATGATGCAAGCAATGGCTGCCTCGCCAACAGTCTGTCTATCCCTTCCTTCTTTGTTGTTTGTATGTGTTAAATGTATGTTTTTAGCTTGTTTTATATGGGGGGTGGGGCGGGGGGTTTGGGGGAAACTTTTTCTAATATCTTCCCTCGATGGAGATGCGATTTGTTTCCGTATCGTATCTCCGTCCGCACTGCAGCCTAACATCGAGGAGTTGGCGGCCTTTGTTGGAGACCGACTTCGGGAGCTCCACCACGGAAGCCTGTGGACTTACCATCATGGAGCTCGCAACCCCTTTGCCAGGGATCGACCATTGAGCTCTACGGTGGGTGTCTGTGGCCTTTAACATTGTGGAGCTCTGGTAAGAGACCGACTTCGGGAACTCCAAGTCGCAGGACCTCCGATCGCCCTGACTGCGGGACCTCCGATCGCCCCGACTGTGGGACCTCCGATCGCCTCGACTGCAGGACCTCCGATCGCCCCGACTGCGGGACCTCCGATCGCCCCGACTGCGGGACCTCCGATCGCCCCGACTGTGGGACCTCCAGATGGTCCGATCGCGGGAGAATAAAGAGGAAGAAAATTGGAGTTTATTGCCTTCCATCACAGTGAGGAATGTGGGGAATCCACTGTGGTGGATGTTTATGTTAACATTTATGTAGTTGTGTGTCTTGTTGCTTTTATTTTAGTATGTCTATACGGTAATTCGAATTTCACTGTACCTTAATTGGTACACGTGACAATAAACTGAACTTGAAACCTTGAAGTAAGCTAAGATAGGAACAATGGATTTTATCCCAGCTGGGTACAATAAGTAATCTAAGCCACCGAATGCATATTCTACATTATTCAATTTTTCCTTTGTTAGTGCCTTCACAATTATCAAAGAGAAAGACAAGTTCAGAAATAATTCATACCTTGTTTAGTTTAGTTTAGTTTAGAGATACAGCATGGAAATAGGCCCTTCCGCGATCCCTACACACCAACATATCCCACACACTCACACACACCGAGGACAATTTACAATTATACCACAAACCTGTACGTCTTTGTAGTGTGGGAGAAAAACGGAGATCCTGGAGCAAACCCACGCGGTCACGTGGAGAACGTACAAACGCCGGACAGGCAGCACCCCTAGTCAGGATTGAACTTGGGTCTCTGGTGCTGTAAGGCAGCAATTCTACAGCAGTGCCACCCAATGTTACCTCCAACATGAGAGTTTAATTTAAGATAATTCAAAGCAATAAGGCGGCGCTGAAGCTTCGATGGTTTGTATCAGAGACCCATATCCTACCAAGGAATTGCTCCAAGTTACAGTACTATGGACCTGAGAATGAGTTGGCTGTCGATGGGCATGGCGCAAGGCACAGAAAGGCTTAATAAAGAACAGAATCAGGAAGATACAATAAACAGCTTATTGAAACCATTCAGAGCCTTAATTGGCTATTTATATTATACTGCACAGAATCACCTCAGAATTTCTTTTGGATGCTGCCTGTGTTATTCAATACAGGCAGCATACTTGGAATACAAGACTGTGTCAAAACACACCTCATAAGTTATGCCTGTTTAGATACTTATAAATCTGTATCAAAAGTGCATTTTGCAACAGGTTTTCAATCTATACTACATCTTGCACTATCGTACATCTTGCAAGTTTTCAAATCACACGCTGTTTATCTGTAAAAATGTTGAGCCCAATATACAAAATACATGTCTCTAATGACCTGAATAATTTTCCATTACAGAAGCTAGAGCATGTGTTCACAGTGCCATCGAAAACACTGAGCTTGGCCCCTTAGTCACCAAGGGAGTGTGTATTCACCAGTTGGTGGACAGCGAGGGTGGGGAAAATAGTTGGAGCTGGAGTAAAACAAATTTGAAATGAATAAGACATCTCCAAATTAAATTAAACCTTTCGTAGGTATTAATTTTCATTCACTTCTCACAACTTTATATACACATAATTTAGTCTAGTTTGTTGCAAGAATGAAATTCAGCAGCACCTGTTGTCAAAAATAGCCCTGATCACACTAGTTCTACAGCAAGCCAATATACCTCATCGTTTCATAAGCTTAAAAATTCATAGTGATCATAATCAAACCTCCATAATTTTCAAGGTACACAAAAATGCTGGAGAAACTCAGCGGGTGCAGCAGCATCCTATGAAACGAAGGAAATAGGCAACTTTTCGGGCCGAAACCCTTCGTCTGAAGAAAGGTTTCGGCCACAAACGTTCCCTATTTCCTTCGCTCCATAGATGCTGCTGCACCCGCTGAGTTTCTCCAGCATTTTTGTGTACCTTCGATTTTCCAGCATTCGCAGTTCCTTCTTAAACTCCATAATTTTGATCTGGGAGGAAATAATAGTTTGCATTCCATTCAAAAAAAATTATATCTGAAAGAAAACTTAAGAGTTTAAAAAAAAAAAAAAAAATCATTGTTTCTTCCCATATCAGAATGTTCTCAGTGCCAAAATCAATTCATTGACTTAATACATTAATAACTAAATAATTTACAGTAGTGTCAAATATGCTTAAAAAAGTTAAATTATATTATTCAAAACCAGTTCTTTTTAAAAGTCACCGGGAAAAAAAAAGCCAACTTGTCTTCTCTTCGCCTAAATAGTGTACAATGATTTTTGGAAGATGGTACATAATAACAGGAAGAGAGTGGTACGGAACGCAAATGTCTTGTGCGGTCATGCTGTAGGCAGACATTCATACTCTCAGCCTGCATACCATAGTACCCTTGTTGTTCATCGATCTCTTTAGCTGGTCCCAGTCACACGGTGCACGTGGGTATTACTGTCGAGAACCAGCTATCTTCAGCATGACAAGTAATTCCTACTTGAAATCTCTTAGTCCCTTGATTGGTAGAAAAGAATGTAACCTGATTCGGAGTTTTTGGAGATATCCGATGTCAACCCATAGAACTCTTCAATAGCTTGAGCGTCTATTTTCTGTAATTTGAAAAGAACAACTCAGGTTGAGTATTCAATATTTGACGACAATATATATATTTTTTTGCTCCACTACCTTTTTGTTCGGGCATCACAAATATTAAAAACCATTTTCTTTTCGGAGACACCAAGAACTGCAGCTGTTGGTTTACACCAAAAAAAAAAGACACTTAGTGCCGGAGTAACTCAGCCGGTCAGGCAGCATCTCTGGAGAACGTAGATAGGTGATGTTTCGAGGTCGGGGCTCTTCTTCGGTCCGAATGTTACCAGTTCAGTTTGAAGAAAGGTACCGACACGAAACATCACCTATCCCTGTTCTCCAGAGATGCTGCCCGACCCACTGAGTTACTCCAGCACTTTGGGTCTATCTTTGGCATAACCCGCATCTGCAGTTCATATTTAGTACTATTCTTTTATACATTTAACAGTTGTAAGCCAGTGAGTGTCCTTTTCTTACGCTGTAGTCAAAAATCAGAGATTGTTTGTTTTATTTATCAAATCATTGAGATAATCGCTTTAGGAAACAGTCATGTAACCGATTGCACTTGAAAGTGCATTTGTACTTTGAGCCACGTCCTTGTTTACAGCCTATAATACCCTTAGTGTAGTCCTCAAATTCCAGCCCATTGCCCTTGGAAAAGTGCATTTACAAATCAAACGTCAGGATTTGTTTTGCCTATCAAAGAGCACAGTTGAGATTTTTTTTTTTTAAAATGACAATCACAAAACTGGCGGCAACCATTTTACGACAGGATACCTTCTGTATCAGTGAAGAGGCAGAGAAGGTTCTACCATCGTGGGACTTTTTCAGACAAGTTTACAAAAAAAAAGATTAATTACAAAGTCATCTAACACAATGTTAAAGATTATAATCGGAAGAGATTACCTCCACAATATCGTCATCAAATAGCAACCAAAAACCGTGACTCTTTACAATAGTGATATAATGTCCACGATTTGGCCCGCTAGAAGAATAAGATTTTAATGTCAGACTTTACGCATTTTTATTTACAATAAATCGTAACTTGAGTTGTTTTAAGTGATAAAGTTACGTTTATTTACTTTAGTTTCGAGATACAGCGTGGAAACAGGTCCTTCGGGCCAACCAGTCTGCGCTGACCAGTGATCCCCGTCCAATAACTATCATAACACTCAGGTTTGTAAACAATGAACCTGTATGTCTTTGGAGCAGTGGCACAAACCGTGGCTCTGCTGCAGTGTGGGGGTTTGTGCGCGATACTTGGCAGGGGGCAAAGTCCATTTAACAGTCTTTATAGCCTGTGGGAAGAAGCTGAGGAGCATCCTGCTGGTTTTGCAGATAATGCTCCTGTACCCGGGTCTACTGAGGATTGGGAAAATGTGCTGCAATGGGTGGTAAGGGTCTTGATGATGGAGTGGCTCTGTTGCGCCATCCAAAGGATCCAGCATTGTGAGACACAAAGCTGCTTGCGGTTTAACTCAGCGTTGGTTTATTTACAGTTTCGAGATACAGCGTGGAAAGCGGTATTTCGGGTTCCAACCCTCTCTTCAGTGAGATGGGTCCCCACGCAAAACACGACCTATCCATGTTCTGCAGAGATGCTGCCTGACCTGTTGACTTACTTCAGCACTTTGTGTCCTCTTTTTGTAAACCAGCATCCGCATTTCCTTGTTTCTATATAACTATATTTCAGTATGCCATCCAAAGGATATTCATATGATACACAACAACATAACAAGGCAAACTGTATTACAAAGCAGTACAATAGTGTTGGTAATAAATCCTGTTGGTCTAGTAGATGGGTCCCTACGCAAAACATTTCTATACTTAAGTACCTAAATGCACCTGTTGTGTAACTTCACACTTTTGCAGGAATGGAGGAAACCAGTTTGTGGAATTTCCCCTGGATAAGTGGATTTCTGGGGAGGTTCATATCATCCACATAACAATGGGAAACTGTATTACAAAGCAGTACAATAGTGTTAGTAATAAATCCTGTTGGTCTAGTAATAAATCTAATTTCATACTTAAGTACCTAAATGCATTGTGTAAATCTGACACTTGCAGGAATGGAGGAGGGAAGTTGTGGAATCTCCCCTGGATAGAGTGGATGTGGGGAGGTTGCTTCCACTAATGGGAGAGACTGACAGATTCTTGGTTTGTAAGGGTGTCAGGGGTTATGGGGAGAAGGCAAGCTACCCTATACACTACTCATAATTTTCTATCAGGCCTCCCCTCAACCTCAAGCAAAACAATCCAAGTTTGTCCAACCTCTCCTCGTAGCTAAAACCCTGGGCAATGCGACACAAGGCAACATTCTGTTAACCCTTTCCTGCTCCCTCTCCAAATCCGTCACATAAAGGGGTGATGGGAACGACACACAATACTCCAAATGCGGCCTAACCGAGGTCCTGGAAAGTTGCATCGTAATTCAATGTGGCATCATTCATTACACTTAAATCCGTGTAGGAAGGAATTGTAGATGCTGTTCCACGCCGAAGAGAGACACAAAATGATGGAGTAATAGCCCTGTCCCACTGTACGAGGTAATTCAAGAGCTGTCCTGAGTTAAAAAAAAAAAATCAAACTCGTGGTAAGCACGTAGAATGAATGTAGCGGGTACGTCGGAGCTCGGGGACGTCTCTTAGCGGCTCGTAACGCTAACGGCAGGTACTCGGGAAACGCGGTAAGCTCGGGAAGATTTTTCAACATGTTGAGACATGTCCACGGGAGCCCCGAGTACTTACGAGCGGCTATTACCGTAAATCTCTGAGTTCGAATCAGGGCCAAACTCGGGAGAACTCTTGAATGAACTCGTACAGTGGGACAGGGCTTTAACTGAGCGGATCAGGCAGCATCTCTGGATAAATGGAATAGGTGATGTTTCCTATTCCTTTTTGCCGAGTCCCTTCCTCAGACTGAGAGTCAAGGGGGAGGGAAACTAGAGGTATGAAAAGGTGCAAATCCACTTGAACATGCATCAAAAAGAACATTTAACTGAAAAAACATTTGCATGCAAACTGTATCAGTTAAATAGCGATTTCCATTGAAGAAAATATCTTGCAGAGTGTAGAGTTTGAAGTTACCTGCCACAGTGAACGACTACAGCAACAAGATCATACATTCGATCTGGATTGGTGGCATCCCCCGAAGTGTTAAAGAGCCTCAGTTCTAGGGGGAAAACCACCCTGTAAGAGAGTTTTGTGTATCGGTGGAGCTGATCCATGTATTTGAAACGTTTCAAATGCAACGCAAGTATCATTGGTAGCTTCTTTACCCTCATTCTGCGAATGGAAGAGTGGAGAACAATATTATATTTGAATCGTTTGCAGCAAAATATGAAGCACCATTATCATGGAGATTCTGAATTTGTCAAAGTCGTGAATCTATTTTAAGTAACTGCATAAAAAAAGTTTTTAAATCATAATTTACTAAGAACATTTTACTATCAAATTAGGACACAATGCAGTGAGGCAGAATAAATAACCAAAGAAATAAGTCCGTTAATGCAAAAAAAAAAAAAGAAAAAAATGTGTACAGTATTACTGTACAAAGGTTTTCCAAGCAGGCTTAATTTGATAATCCACAATCATACATTTTTTTTGGATTCACTGCAAGGAAATGCTCACCTCTTTTGGGCTTCTTGTTTACTACGACACTGCTCACAGTAGTACTTGGATTCACTGCACAGTGTCTCAGTGTTACTGAAGCCTCTGAAGGGGAGCAATATGAGCAACAATTAAAATATTAGAATCTATTAAACACTGTTTAATTATGCTTTAGAGAAGAGACTACTGCCATCTTGAATAGGTATCCCAGCTCTAGGCTTTGCTGAACACTTCCGCTCAGTCCACCATGACCTCTGCAATCTCCTGGTTGCCAAACATTTTAATTCCCCTTCCCATACTGACCTTTCTGTCCTGGGCCTCCTCCACTGTCAGATTAAGGCCACGTGCAAATTGGGAGGAACAGCACCTCGTATTTTGCTTGGGCAGCTTACAACCCAGCGGTATAAATATAGATTTCTCTAACTCCAAGCAACCCCCTGCAATCCCTCTCTCTCCGTCCCTCCCCCATCCTAGCCATCCTGCTCGTTTTGCTGTTTGTATCCATTTGCTAGCAACTCTTCCACAGCCAACAATGGATCATTTGTGAGCTCCATCTTTCCTCGTTCATTGGTGAGGGCTCTGATTTTGTTCTGAACCTTTCCTTACCTCTAGTTTCCCAGTGCCCTGACAATCAGTCTGAAGAAGGGTCTTGACCCGAAACGTCACCTTTGCCATTTCTGCAGAGATTCTGCCTGACCCGCTGAGTTACTCCAGCATTTTGTGTCAATCGAGGCCGCTGTAGTTCTTTCGTGGTCAATCATACATTTTTGCTAATTTTGCATTTCTTAAAAATCTTGAATTGTGCTTGAGCAGTAGGAGCTGAACAAGGGATACATTATAGTATTGAATCTTTTCCCGATATACACATGTACTTACAAACTAAATGACTCTTTAAAGTGCTCTTCAAAGATCACTACTTTAGATTAAACTCTTTATGCCTCTCACTCCGGTTAAAAACAGCAGGTAAAACATTGTAGTAAATAAAGTCTGCAGAAACTAGCTGACAACAAGATGAGATGTTAAAAGGCCAGATACAAGGATGGGGAAAAAAACAAACTGAGAAGCAAGTTCCGCTGTTCTTAGTTCCTGCAGGAATTAAGTGGAAATGAATATCTAGAATATGGACAACCAGGGAATGTTAGTGTAGGAAGGCCGTGTAAAATAACATCTTGGTAATGTACAGGAAAGATCAAAGCTGTGTTGATCATATTGGGATTGACAAAGCATAGGTGACAATTGTGGATGTACAAGACCAACAACAGTGTTTATTTAAATGAGCAAGATTCCCCATCGGAATCCCGGTGTTACCTGTTTACGATGACAGGGGGGGAGGCGCTCAAAGAGTCACTGCAAGTTTAGCAGCAGTATTCAAGTTGTGGGTGCATTCTGCCTTTTCAGAAAAAAAGTACGTTGTTGAAGAGAAAAGGACACCAATCTTCACACAGACATTTAGCAATGAAGCTTCAAGTTCTCATTCAACTCAACAGAGAAAGTGAATCCAAGATAGACAACTACTGAAGAAAAAGCACTTAGAAATTGTAAGTACATTGTGACCTCACACCAAACTGCTTTTGAAGGTTAGGCATTGCAAAGAATGATCAGTCTAGGAGGTTGACTCTAAATCCATTCATGCCTATGTTCAGCCAAATCTAACTTGCAAGAGTGGCTTATCACCTGAAGTGTTAACCATTTGTAGCCACAGGTGCTGCCAGACCTACTGAGTGTTTCCAGTATTTTCATTTTTATTTCAGATTTTCAGCATCTGCAATTTTGGTTTAAACTTATGTTTTTGGGATGTGGGAGGAAATTGAAGTACACCGCCACAATCAGGGGGAGATTGTGCAAACTCCACATCGATATCACAGGATTAACATAGAAAATAGGTGCAGGAGGAGGCCATTCGGCCCTTCGAGCCAACACCGCCACTCATTGCGATCATGGCTGATCGTCCCCTATGAATAACCCGTGCCTGCCTTCTCCCCATATCCCTTGATTCCACTAGCCCCTAGAGCTCTATCTAACTCTCTCTTCAATCCATCCAGTGATTTGGCCTCCACTGCCCTCTGTGGCAGGGAATTCCACAAATTCACAACTCTCTGGGTGAAAAAGTTTTTTTTCACCTCAGTCTTAAATGACCTCCCCTTTATTCTAAGACTGTGGCCCTTGGTTCTGGACTCGCCCAACATTGGGAACATTTTTCCTGCTTTAATTTGAATCTTGGTTGCAGGAGTTGAGAAGCAGTAACTCTACAAGCGTCACCTTGATCACATTGAGCAGAACCAATAAAAAAAAATTATATTTCTGCACTCAGCTTGTGGCTTGACTCAATTCAATGCTTAACAGAGTGATAAAACAATTCGTCAAAATGATATTGAAGTACAAAATGTATTCCTTTAATGACCACAAAAAGCACTTAGGGCAGTACGGTGGATCTGCCTCACAGTGCCAGAGGCCCGGGTTCAAGCCTGGCATCGGGTGCTGTCTGTGTGCAGTTTGCAGGTTCTCCCTGTGATTGCGTGCGAGTCATCATGGTACTCAGGTTTCCTAGCACATCCCAAAGGCGTGCAGGTTTGCAGTGTGTCGGGAGTGGATGAGAAAGCGGGATAACTTCCTACTATTGTGAATGGGCGATCAATGAGTGGTGTGTACTCGGCAGGCTGAAGGGCCCCATTTCAATGTTGTATCCAAACCACAAAAAAAAATCCTAATCAATTCTCAGTTGTAAATTATTTTCAAGTAACAGGAAGGGAAAGAAAAATAAAAAATACAGAAAGAAACTTGCAGCTATTTTCACTCAGAACATGACACATTGAAGACTTCAGAATATTACTTGAGAAACTACTGAATGGAAGGAAAACTAATGGGGAACTCCAGCTTAATTGAAACTGAATTGCCATCATCTCAGTAATAAAAAGCTTACCTGATGTTGCTATCACAGGTATGCACCCAGCAGTGGGAAAACACAGAAAATGTCCTGTTTCCTAAAGTAAAATTAAATAAAGTAGCATTTACTTCGAAAAATTAAAACTTTGGAAAATATTTTAGATAAGAGTTATAGAGGGTCATAGAGTTATATAGCACGGAAACAGGCCCTTCAGCCCAATTCGTCCATGCTGACCCATCCAAGCTACTACCATTTGCCAGTGCCTGGTACATTGTCCCTCTAAACCTTTCCCATGCCACATACCTGTCCAAATGGTTCATTAAAAAGTTATGATTGCATCTCCCTCTACCACCTCTTTTGGCAGGTTGTTCCATATACCCATAGAAAAAGTTACCTCTCAGATCAGAATTATATCTTTCCCCTCTCATCTTAAACCTGTGGTCTCTAGTTCTCTATTCCCTTACCCCGGGAAAAATAAGGGGTAGGCCACTTTAAGACTGAGATGAGGAAAAACGTCTTCTTCACCCAGAGAGTTGTGTGAATCTGTGGAATTCTCCGCCACAGAAGGCAGTGGAGGCCAATTCACTGGATATTTTCAAGAGAGTGTTAGATTTAGATCTTAGGCCGAAAGGAATTAAGGGACATGGGGAAAAAGCAGGAACGGGGTGCTGATTTTCGATGATCAGCCGTGATCATATTGAATGGAGGTGCTGGCTGGAAGGGCCGAATGGCCTACTCCTGCATCTATTTTTTTCTATGTTTCTAAAAGACACTGTGCATTTACCCAATCTATTCCCTTCATGATTTTATGCCCTTTGGAAGATCACCCCTCAGCCTCCTGTGCTCCAAGCAAGAAAGTCTTAGCCTGCCCAAACACTCCCTTACAGCTTACGCCCTTGAGTTATGGCAACAACCTCTTAAATCTTCTCTGCACTCTTTCCAGTTTAATGGCATCTTTCTTACAGCAGGATGACCAAAGCAGAACGATACTCCATGCGTAGCCTCACCACCTGTCTTGTATGACAGCAACATAATGCCCCAACTGCTTCACCCTGACTGATGAAGGCCAGTGCGGCACAAGCTTTCTTCACCACCCTATCTACCTCGGAAGCCACTTTCAGGGATCTATGTACTTGTACTCCTCCATCCCTCTGTTCTGCAGCACGTCCCAGGGCCCTACCATTCACTGAGAAGGTCCTGCCCGGGACGAAGGTCGATGCCACCGATTTTAGTGTCAAACCTATTCGTTGTGCCTTGTACATTCTCATCCAAATCGTTGATGGAGGTTAATTGGTGCAATTAGCCAGCACCGATCCCCAAGGCACACCACTAGTCCCAGGCCTCCAGATCAAAAACCCTACCACCACCATCAACCTCTGCTTCCTGCCATGAAATCAATTCATAAAAACATAGAAAATAGGTGCAGGAGTAGGCCATTCGGCCCTTCGAACCTGCACCGCCATTCAATATGATCATGGCTGATCATCCAACTCAGTATCCTGTACCTGCCTTCTCTCCATACCCCCCGATCCCTTTAGCCACAAGGGCCACATCTAACTCCCTCTTAAATATAGCCAATGAACTGGCCTTAACTACCTTCTGTGGCAGAGAATTCCACAGATTTACCACTCTCTGTGTGAAAAATGTTTTTCTCATCTCGGTCCTAAAAGATTTTCCCCTTATTTTAAACTGTGACATCGGGAACAATCTTCCTGCATCTAGCCTGTCCAACCCCTTAAGAATTTTGTAAGTTTCTATAAGATCCCCCCTCACTCTTCTAAATTCTAGCGAGTACAAGCCGAGTCTATCCAGTCTTTCTTCATATGAAAGTCCTGACATCCCAGGAATCAGTCTGTTGAACCTTCTCTGTACTCCCTCTATGGCAAGAATGTCTTTCCTCAGATTAGGAAACCAAAACTGTACACAATTCCTTATCCAGCTCTTCCTAGATCCCACACAATCCCTGTGATCTAAAAACCCAGAGCAGCCTACCATGTGTAAACTTGAAGGCTTTGCCGAAGTCCATCGCAACTACCCCTATGATCCTGTCCTCATCAACCTTCTTGGATACTTCTTTAAAAAAAACCCCAATCAATTCATGGTAAATCCAGCACCTCCCCAACTGTAACAAGACATAGTCTTCAACTTTCCAAATCCCCCTACTCTTCACATCTTTCTCTGTGGGAAAACCAGAGGAGAAATATTCATTGAGGAGTTTGCCCATCTCCGGCAACTCCACACATAAATGACCACATTGGTTTCTGTGGGACCTTTGTCCCTCCCATTATCATTTTTCCCTTCATAAACTTCGAGAATCCCTTTGGATTTGCCTAACCTTATCTATCAGAGATATCTCATATAGCCTTTTTGGTCCTCCTAATTTCCTTCTTAAGTATGCTACTCAATCCCCTAACCATATTCCAGGGATATACCAGATCCTAACTGCCTATACCCGACCTATGCCTTCTCCTTTTTCCTGACCGGAATTTCAATTTCTATCGTCATCCAGGGTTCCTTACACCTCCCTGCCTTGTCCTTCTCGTTAACAGGAACACGTATACCTTCAACTCACAATCACACTTTCCGGATGTCCCTTGCGTAAAAACAACCTTCTCCAATCAGCTTTTGCAAGTTCCTGGCTAATATATCGTCAAAGTTGGCTTTGGAAACATAGAAATTAGGTGCAGGAGTAGGCCATTCGGCCCTTCGAGCCTGCACCGCCATTCAATATGATCATGGCTGATCATCCAACTTAGTATCCCGTACCTGCCTTCTCTCCATACCCCCTGATCCCCTTAGCCACAAGGGCCACATCTAACTCCCTTTTAAATATAGCCAATGAACTGGCCTCAACTACCTTCTGTGGCAGAGAGTTCCAGAGATTCACCACCTTTGCCCCAATTTAGAACATTAACTTGTGGGCCAGCCCTGTCATTATCCACAACTATTTTAAAGCTAATAGAATTATGGTCACTGGTGCATCACCCACTGACATGGCAGTCACTGACCCTGCAAAAGTCCCTAAGAATAGGTCAAGTCTTGCCTTCTCCCTTGTAGGGGCCTCTACATAATGCCTGTGGAAGCTTTCCTGAACATATTTGACAAATTCCACCCTGCCTAAGCCCTTGACACCTTGTCAGTCCCAGTCTAAATTGGGAAAGTTAAAATCCCCTACTATGACGAGCCTATTAGTTATGCAGCTGTCTGCAATCTCCCTACATATTTGTTCCGCTAATGCCAGTTGATTATTTGGTAGCTTGTAGTACAATCACGTCGATATAATAATTATGCTTCTCTGAGGTTCACTCCTTATCAAGAAATAAATGATCATGGGCCTTACATTAAGGGTCATTTTTCCACAGATGAGCACATACCAAGAATTGCTTTTGTAAGCCTCCCATGACTATAATGGCAGTTTGAGTTTCAGCTGAACCTTCCCAAAGGTTGAGTAAAGGTCACTAGTTGGGCAAAAGTTTATCTTCATGACAAACGCAACCGTAGACTATCTGGACAAAGCAAGATAAATGGGCCAACAAGTTTTTTTTTCTATATCCCTTCCTTTTATATTCACTTGACCATAATAAAAACTGTACACTTCTAAATGTAGTCGACTGGTCTCATCATGCAATAATATATTTCTAATGATGCTTAACGTCAAAACGTTTGAAATTTATTTTCTCCAAGGACAGAAATTTGCAGTTGATCATCAATAATGTTATATTTTCATGAAACCATGAGCTGATATGGATACAAGCATCAAACATTAAAAAATGTTCAACTACAAGACAAAACCATTATAGCCCCAAACGATAGTAAATCCACAATGTACTTACGGAATGACGTCTTTCTTGAATTCTATATTATCACTATTTAATACTTGCCAAGTAAAGTGTAATTGTATTTAGTTTAGGGCCTACGCATTATATGTTAAGAATGTATTTTTTCACTTTTTTCACACAGAGAGTGATGAATCTCTGGAATTCTCTGCCACAGAGGGTAGTTGAGGCCAGTTCATTGGCTATATTTAAGAGGGAGTTAGATGTGGCCCTTGTGGCTAAGGAATCAGGGGGTATGGAGAGAAGGCTACTGAGTTGGATGATCAGCCATGATCATATTGAATGGCGGTGCAGGCTCGAAGGGCCGAATGGCCTACTCCTGCACCTAATTTCTATGTTTCTATGTTTCTATGTATTAACTGTAGTTGTTGACTCACTCCAGTTTAAATTCCATTTGGAATATTTTGGAGGACCAAGAAACCAAGAACCAAGTTGCACAGCATTGCCGCAATCCAGCTGCTTTGCTTTTCCTCTTCCAAAATACTTATAACTTTAATTTTGAATTAATTAGTTTGCTCTAGCCACAAATGCAGCCGTTAAATCAACGCACACTATTTATTATACAACAAAACCATTAAAATGTATGGCAGATTAAGCAATAAGGCAAATGCAAATGTTATTGCAGTTTCATACCATGCGTTACGGGGTCTGAGAAAGGGTTCCATAGTATTAACACTTATCCAGCATATCAGCCAAACAATTTTTCGTCAGACCGCAAAATACGGCAGATGCTGGAATCTGGAGCAAAAGAATAATTGCTGGAGGAACTCAGCGGGTCAGGCAGTATCTGTGGAGAGAAATGGACAGTCGATCCCTGCAAGGATGCGTTCGCAACCACTTACGTTTCTCCCTATACACTCATAACTGTGCAGCCAAATTCCTTAAAGTCTGCATCTGTACACAGTGGACGGTTTGATTGTAATCATATATAGTCTTTCTGCTGACTGGATAGCACATAACAAACAAGCTTCTCATTGTACCTCGGTACATGTGACAATAAACTAAACTAAACTAAATAAAAATATATTGGAAAAGGTATTGACTCTATGACAATTCAATCCAGCGCAACTGAAGACTGGTGCCCCAGAACCAGTCACATTTTGTTTAGTTTAGAGATGGAGCATGGAAACAGGCCCACCGAGTCTGCGCCAACTAGCGATCCCCGCACATTAACGCAATCTACACACAAAGAACAATTTACAATTATACCAAGCCAATTAACCTGCCAACCTGTACGTCTCTGGAGTGTGGGAGGAAACCGGAGATCCCGGAGAAAGCCCATGCAGGTCACGGGGAGAACGTATAAACTTCGTACAGACAAGCACCCGCAGTCAGGATTGAACCCGTGTCTATGCTGCTGTAAAGCAGCAACTCTACCACTGCGCCACCATGCCCCACAGCTAGGATGTGCAATATTCCTAAAAACACTGGCAATCAGCAATAAAATTGTCCACCCGAGGAGGAATCCAATCCGATCATGCACTTCCCCACCAGCTACTCGAAGTCGCAGTTATTCATCACCAATCTAAGCACAGTGTTCAATATGGCTTCCACCAACTCCATGCATTTACAGATAGTACAAACTTGGTCCAAACATCTACAAAAGCGCTCAGTTCCAGAGAAAGGAATGGAAGTGATTGACATTAAGGCAACAACTGACAATGAACAACATTAATGAGCTTGAGGTCAACGAGAAACACCAGAAAAACCTAACCCCTGGAGTTACACCTGGCAAAACAGACGGCTGTCATTATTGAAGGTAGCTTTAGGACAGTGATCTTGGCCAACATCCTGCTGCTTCATTAAGGACCCTCCCTCCATCAAAAGGATTTTGCTGATGATTGTAGAGTTTTATTCACAATTTCTTTGATAATGAATGGAACTGCAGATGCTGGTTTATACCGAAGATAGACATAAAGTGCTGGAGTAACTCAGCGGCTCAGGCGGCATCTCTGGAGAAAAAGGATGGGTGACGTTTCGGGTCAGGACTCTGCTTCAGACACAAAATTGAAGGTGGTCTGAAGAAGAGTCTCGAGTCAAATCATCACCCATCCATTTTCTCCATAGATGCTGCCTGACATGCAGAGTTACTCCAGAATGTTGTGCCTTTCCTAACATAATGAAGCAGGCCACATCTGATGCAGCAACATTTAGTGTGCATTAATCTTTGTACTGTTCAAGTGATGATATTCCTGTCACTCAGCACCCACCTACAGCAAGAGTCTAACCATCATTCTTTGTTAATCTGTAGCATGAACGTCCCACGTGAAAGAGAATTGGGTGAGGGTGGTAGTTTGTGGAGTGCATACCAAAGATGCATCTCATGGCAAACTCATCTCTAGACTCCTTTATTACCATCTACATGGCACATCCGATGAAATATTCTCCACATGCTTAGATAAGTGCAGTTCCAATGGCACTCAGAAAGCATTTGTTCAGATCAACGACTGGTTGGGCTTATTGTCCATCGTAAGCATTTACTTCTTCAGTGCTAGCACTCTGAGGCTGCAGCGTGCATCAGCTGCAAGATGCAATATGACAACATGATCTCGTCAATAATGCTTCTTCACAAGTGCCTGATCTCTACCACTTAAAAGACAGCCAGGACAGCACATATATGGGGCCATCACCATCAGCAAGTTATCTTCCTAATCCAATTGAATGTATATTGCAGCTCCGTCAATGGATTGAATTGACCTGACTGCCATTTGCTTGGGCCTCAGCATATTTTGGCATCCTGCGCCAAATAAAGAAGCCGAAGATGACTTGGTTATTAGTTGCTAGCACATGCGAGTCACCTCAGGCTTGGCCCAGCAGTGGAACACACATGCTTTAGGCAAGAACCTGTTGATGCACACTTGATGACACTGTTCATTGGAACAATGTGGAAAAAGTACTTGAGTCACTTTACGGTTTTTAATTACTTGGTTTAGTTTAGAGATACGGCGCGGAAACAGGCCCTGCGGCCCACCGACTCCGTTCCGACCAGTGATCCCCGTACACGAGCACTATCCTGCGCACTAGAGGCAATTTTAGCACAGCCAATTAACCTACAAACCTGCATGCCTTTGGAATGTGGGAGGAAACCGGAGCACCGGGAGAAAACCAACTGGGAGAATGTACTTGGAAGAGAACATCTTCCAAGATGATCCTGGCCATAGCCCATGGAGCTGTATCCTGAAATATCCTACCTAACGTCCCTGTGCAAAGTGCCTTCACACCATTACCTGCAGCAATTGAAGGTGATAGCTCACCAGCATCTTCTCAGGCATTCAGGAAGGACAGCAAATGCTCCCCTTTCCAGTTATCCCCATGTCTCATGAATGAAAAACTAATTAATATAACCAAAATGAAAAGTCCTTTCTAAGTTGCGTTACTATCACATTGCCAGCAATGGGAATGTTAAAGATTAAAAAATAAATAGGTACAACATATTCCTTTTTTGGAATGGTTTAATCATTTGTCTAAAAGTCAAATTTCAAGCAAGGTTGGAAGTCAAGTGTCTCGTTTTTTCTCTCTTCAACAGCATACAGGGATTGTGGATTTGGAGAAAAGACAATGAATTTGGGGTCAAGGAATATTTATTTTACGACAGGTGGATCAGGGATTGCTGGCCAAGATTGGAGGAATATGAAGGCCGAAAATGTTATCACATGGTCTCCTCAGAGGAGCATGCATGGAAAGGAACATTGAAATGGAGCGAGTTTGGATTGTTTCGATTTATCTAAATACGGATAGTTGGATGCTCTGTATTCCTGGTTGCAAGCAGTTTTTTTTGGTGTTTTTTTTTTTAATTTTGAGATGCAGATTTATCAATTATTTGTCACCTTACTGCTGCTGTGCAGCTTTTCTGTTTTCTTACATTATGTTCCATATTCTCCAGCTTGATATCATACGCTAATTTTAAAATAAGATGCTGGTTTCCGAGTCAAAACAAGTAGCATAAATAATGATAACAGTGGTCGCAGCAGAGATGCCTTTGGAACAACTTCCTTTAATCTGAAAAAACAACCTTTGTCATTCTTTGTGGTTTACATTAGTCAATTTGTTATCTGTTTTTATTCCCTGACTGCACATTCTGTAAGAAAGAACTGCAGCAGCTGGTTTAAATCAAAGGTAGACACAAAATGCTGGAGTAACTCAGCGTGTGAGGCAGCATCTATGGAGAGAAGGAATGGGCAACGTTTCGGGTGGAGACCCTTCTTCAGTCTGATGTCAGGGCCCCCTTTGTATTGTATTGTATTCAAGTTTATTGTCATTGTCTCAATTTGAGACAACAAAATGAATTTCCCTTACAGGCAGTATCATAAAAAAATTTATTTTTTTAAATCCCCTCCCCTGACATCAGTCTGATGTCTCATCCAAAATGGCCGCCCATTCCTTCTCTCCATAGATGCTGCCTCACCTGCTGAGTTACTCCAGCATTTTGCATTTACCTGCACATACTATAATGTACATTGTGAGATTACCAGTTAATAAAAAGTTAAGCATGGGACCTGTAATCCATCACCTTTGAATATTCTTCCTATTCCATCTTCAAAGAATTCCATCTGGTTACAGACAACAACCTGTAATACCTGGGGATACACATTGCCTAGAGATGCATTTAATGTTTTTTTTAAATACAAATTCCAGATTTTTTTCCCAAGGCTAACAAAGATAATGACAGTTTGTATCCCATCTTTCTTTTGACGCCTCTATGATGATATGTAGTTCCATATTATTCAAAATTTAGGCTTTATCTTTTGCACTCTGCCCAATAATTTTCTCCATCTACACTCCAATTGTATTAACAGGATTTTTAACTTCAACCCATGGCGACGTGTTTGGTTTATTATCTTCTTTTGTAAAAACTAAAGAGTTTTGTATAACAAAACTATTGGATTTTTAGTATTCCAGATCTTTCTCAACCCATCCCTAAAGTATTTTTCCTTAGAATTTCTGTATGTATCTTAATATTATTTCTTTATGTAATCTATGGTAATTTTACTTTGAAATTGCTTTTTGCCTGCTAAATCTTTAAGCTTCATTCTCGTGGGACCTGCAGTGTATCATATTTGAATATTTTTCCCATTACATCTTTTTTCCCATTACAAATATTAGAGAGAGTACAGAGGAGATTTACTAGAATGTTGCCTGGGTTTCAACAACTAAGTTACAGAGATAGGTTGAATAAGTTAGGTCTTTATTCTCTGGAGCGCAGAAGGTTAAGGGGGGACTTGATAGAGATCTTTAAAATGATGAGAGGGACAGACAGAGTTGATGTGGACAAGCTTTTCCCTTTGAGAATAGGGAAGATTCAAACAAGAGGACATGGCTTCAGAATTAAGGGACAGAAGTTTCGGGGTAACATGAGGGGGAACTTCTTTACTCAGAGAGTGGTAGCGGTGTGGAATGAGCTTCCAGTGGAAGTGGTGTCGGCAGGTTCATTGGTATCATTTAAAAATAAATTGGATAGGCATATGGATGAGAAGGGAATGGAGGGTTATGGTATGAGTGCAGGCAGGTGGGACTAAGGGAAAAAAGTTGTTCGGCACGGACTTGTAGGGCCGAGATGGCCTGTTTCCGTGCTTGTTATATGGTTATATGGTTACATCTTCAAAGAATTCCTACTCTAGCTACTTAAAACCACCTGTGATACTTTCTTCATATCTGTTTCAGCCTTCAAGGTAGGATAACTTTAATCTGTAGTCAGATTTTTATGTGAACTGTGAGTGCACTATTAATGTGGATCGCATCCTATATTCCTCAGTTTTATTGATCAAACACCAGCACTCAATTCATCTGAGCTGCAAGGAGTCAACTCAAAACAGAAAAAGTAGCTCTGAAATATCAAAGTATGATAAACTGAATATTTGTGTGTTTCCTTCCAGAAAATTAAAATGTCCATGTCTCACCTTTTACTTTGATCACAAAACAAATTCTAGCATTATTATCCCAAATAATATCCTTATCAAACTTCATCACACCAACCTACCTTAGACAATGAGTTATTGAAGTGTTTTGTTCTACATCAACCGAGAGGTCCAAAAAATCTTCATCTTTGCTGCTAACCTGTGTGGAAAGCAAACAAGATACTTAATAGAGACTGTTAATCAGAACTTTGCCCAATCCTTTATTTTGAGGGTGGAGATGAGAGGAATTATTGACCCAAGCACTGTATACAAAGCACACTTCCCCACCGGCTCAAACATTAAAAGGTGATATCTGGGTGGCGTCTTCAGACAATGCGCGAACCTTAAGGGCATGTAAGATCAAAGGGAAAAGCAACCTTCGAATGCTGCAGAAGTGGGCTATGTCAGGAAGTGGCAATGGGATCATTTCTGACAAATACAACGTCAGTTGCAGTCTGTGCTCAGTTATAGAGTCACATTCTGAGGAAAATACCGTACCATTCTAATGATACGGCATCCTGGGTAGACACAAAATGCTGGAGTAACTCAGTGGGACAGGCAGTATCTCTGGAGAGAAGGAATGGGTGACGTTTCGGGCCAAGGCCCTCCCTCAGACAGAAATGAGACAGTTTTTCGTAACTCCAAGGTTTTTTTGAAACTTGTTGCAAATGCATTTTTCAATGAGCTTGGGGAGTTTATATAGAAAATATAAATGGATGATATAGAAACCGATTTCACTTAGCCAACTACTGAACGGGGGGGGGGGGGGGGGGGGGGGGGGGGGGGAATCACAACGGAACAGCCTGCCTCAGCTCCAATCCCTGGCGCATAATCCATCTACCTGAAGGAAGAACCTTTATATATCATTCTCTAGTCCCTTGCATATTTTACTCTTCTATGTAATCATTCCCTGCCCGCAATTAAACATATGACATGTTATTCTATTAAAATGAAAATCTTTTCCCTTTTATAACACGTCATTCATTTCTGATCACTTCTGGTCTGACGAGTGTATTTTTGTTCTCCCCCGACAAATGCTCCTTGATCCACCAAATGTGTTCAGCATTTACTCCTCACCTGCATTCACCACTCTGGTCATTTCCACCAATAAAACAAGCAATTTGAGAGCTGGGACATAACTTTCCCAAACAAATGTTTTCATGTAGTTATTTATCATATTACATAGAAACATAGAAACATAGAAATTAGGTGCAGGAGTAGGCCATTCGGCCCTTCGAGCCTGCACCGCCATTCAATATGATCATGGCTGATCATCCAACAGTATCCCGTACCTGCCTTCTCTCCATACCCCCTGATCCCCTTAGCCACAAGGGCCACATCTAACTCCCTCTTAAATATAGCCAATGAACTGGCCTCAACTACCCTCTGTGGCAGAGAGTTCCAGAGATTCACCACTCTCTGCGTGAAAAAAGTTCTTCTCATCTCGTTAAAGGATTTCCCCTTTATCCTTAAGCTGTGACCCCTTGTCCTGGACTTCCCTAACATCGGGAACAATCTTCCTGCATCTAGCCTGTCCAACCCCTTAAGAATTTTGTAAGTTTCTATAAGATCCCCTCTCAATCTTCTAAATTCTAGAGAGTATAAACCAGGTCTATCCAGTCTTTCTTCATAACACAGTCCTGACATCCCAGGAATCAGTCTGGTGAACCGTCTCTGCACTCCCTCTATGGAAAGAATGTCCTTCCTCAGATTTGGATTACATACACTGTTTTCAAACACGTTCCATCTTACAAACGTTAATCTCCTGTTTTTTTTTTTTTTTAAGTCGTCATGGTCTGATTGTTGCCTTTTGTCAGTATCAGAAATGTGAACAGAATGTGAACAAGTTAGAATATGATTAGCAAGATTATATTATCAGTACAAACTCCCAAATGTGAGCATTGGCCTGATTTAATCATATCCCGTTTTAAAGGCAGTTCTCTGTTGGTTGCTGTTAGAAATAACCTTTGAATCTAAATGATTGATTTGATAGTGTTGCAGTATTGAATTCCATTTTTTAAATAACTTTCCTAGATCCCTCTGGTCGCAACCAAAGATCCTACAGCGAGCAAGATAGATCACTCGACGAAAAAGACACAGTACGGTCATGGGCCGATTCATCGGCCCCATTTCCGTAACCGGCTTCCGTCTCCGCACCAAAGATCCCATAGCGGAGCAAAGATACTAGTGCGGAGACGGAAGCCGGTTACGGTAACATCCTCGTAAAAATAAAAGGTCTTTGGTAAAAATCTTCTCCTCATTTTCATAATTATAATTTATTAACACAAACTGTTCCCCCGCAACGTTGATTATACTGCGAGTTGGGTCGGGTTACTGAAATGGATGAAAAAAAGGCCCACGTTCCGCACCGTTGCGTACTACACGTCAGCCCATTGCATTTAGCAGGAGTGGTCTATCTTGCTCCGCTATAGGATCTTTGGTCGCAACTTCCCATATGGAGAATTTGTAAAGCACTAAATTTACACAGGCCTCTGTGTCAGCAAACAACATTGCCAAGAATGGCATTGAGGCACACCTCAATTATCGGCCTGTTGCCGGGACTCAAGGGCCTGAGCTATAGCGCGAGGTTGAGCAGACTAGGACTTTATTCCATGGAGAGCAGGATGATGAGGGGTGATCTTATCTTATAGACTTGTACATGATCATGAGTGGAATCGACAGGATACATGCACAGAGTCTTTTTCCCAGAGTAGGGGAATGAAGAACCAGAGGACATAGGTTGAAGGTGAGGGAAATAAGATTTAGTAGGGACCAGAGGGGCATTTTTTTTTTTTAAACATAAAGGATAGTAGGTATATGGAATGAGCTGCTGGAAGAGGTAGTTGAGGCGGGTACTATCACAATGTTTAAAAAACATTTAGTATAGGACAGGTTAAGAGGGATATGGGCTGAAGCCAGGCAGGTGGGACTAGTGTGGATGGGACACGTTGGTCGGCGTGGACAAATTGGTCGAAGTGTCTGTTTCCACACAGCATGACTATCTGGCAATGAAAGAAGCAACACAATGTTGGAATAAAGAAAGACTCTCCTTTCCCAATACAATTAATAAGCTCAGTTACATTAACTTTCAGATTTCAGCGCTTTGAAACTTACAGTTTCGCAGTTAAGACACCTTGTTTCATTAGTTAGTGTTCCTTGAAATATTTCGTGTACCCAAGTTGGATCCGTTTTATCATTCTCCTCAGTTTCAAAGTTGCCATTCTGCACCTTGCCATTCTGTTTCTCCTGTTTCTTTTCCTCTTGTAATAGGTCGGCAATTGTGTTTAAAAGGTAGTTCAGGAACTCGTGTGCGTCTTGCTGCATATAATTATCAAACAATTCTGGAAATGTCAAAAAAAAAACTATTAGTAACAAGTCTGAACAAAGTTCCCTTTGTAAACAATCGATAAGCAATGTGAATCCACCAGCACCTCCAATTATTTTTGCCACAGGGAATCAAAATGGATAGCCATGCCACTAATTTATCATCTTTTCACATGGTACCAAACACCACCAGAAGCAAAACACTCCACACCCATGCAGAGAAACTGACACAAATTGCTGGGAATAACTCAGCGGGTCAGGCAGCATCTGTGGAGAACATGAATAGATGATATTTCGGATCGGGACTCTTTTTCAGGCCAATTGTAGCTGGGAGGGGGGGGGGGGGGGGGGGGGGGGGGGGGGCGGAGCGCAGGAAGAAATGGAAGTGAAAAGGGGCAGGACAAATCACAGCCAGCAACAAATGACTTCAGGCCGAGGGGATTCCCTGATAAGCAGTGATTGTTGGGGGAAAGAGACACAAAATGCTGGAGTAACTCAGCGGGACAGGCAGCATCTCTGGATAGAAGGAATGGGTGACATTTTGGGTCGAGACCCTTCTTCAGACTGATCGGCAGATTGGTGGACGAAGGCTAGAGATAGAAATAGGTGTGATCCCAAGGAAATACATAATTGTGAAGTGTGAAGTTAGTTCAGACTTTTAGTGGTAGAGGGGGGGCCTGAAGGAGGGTCCCTGACCTGAAAAGTCACCTATCCATTTGCTCTTTGGAGATGTTACCTGACTTGCTGGGCTACTTTTTTTTTGTTACTGATCTACTGAGTCTTTTTTTTAAGTTTAACCATTTTTCCAGAGGATTTTTTAACCAGACTTGCCTTATTAGAAATGTACCCACATCCCCAATCTACTTGCTGATCAATATTATGGCATTATGGCGTGAATGGAAAATTACTGTACATTACATTATGCTTCCCAAACTTGTTCATTATTCAAAAACTCCAGGAACTTTGAAATCAAAGAGATTACACCAAAGTCATTTAGTCACAACATTCTTGCTATTGAGGGAGTGCAGCGTAGGTTCACAAGGTTAATTCCCGGGATGGCGGGACTGTCATATGCTGAGAGAATGGAGCGGCTGGGCTTGTATACTCTGGAATTTAGAAGGATGAGAGGAGATCTTATTGAAACATAAAAGATAATTAAGGGTTTTGGACACGCTAGAGGCAGGAAACATCTTCCCGATGTTGGGGGAGTCCAGAACCAGGGGCCACAGTTTAAGAATAATGTGTAAGCCATTTAGAACTGAGATGAGGAAACACCTTTTCACACAGAGAGTTGTGAGTCTGTGGAATTCTCTGCCTCAGATGGTGGTGGAGGCCCGTTCTCTGGATACTTTTAAGAGAGAGCTAGATAGGGCTCTTGAAGATAACCGGAGTCAGGGGATATGGGGAGAAGGCAGGAACGGGGTACGGATTGTGGATGATCAGCCATGATCACAGTGAACGGCGGTGCAGCCTTGAAGGCCGGAATATGCCTACTCCTGCACCTATTGTCCATTGACTCTTACTCAATGCATTAAAATACCCAAGAAATCATGATCACTATTGATTTCAAATAAAAAATCTGGAGCAATATATTTTCATTGCACAGTTCACATTCACTTGAACCTTATCTGGGTGTAATTTGGAACCAGCTTGCAATAACATCAAGAGCTTAGAAGCAACACATTCTTTGCATTACAGACACAAAATAGTTGGAAATATTCACATTACCGTTTTCTTTTCTTAATCTGGATATGAATTTTTTGGGTGGTATTACGCCAACTTTCTTTTTCTGTGTGGCTATACTATTAAAGAGGTCAGAGAGGCAGGTGAGCAGACTTTCCTTCTTCCTGGGCTGCACCTTGTAAGCCAGAACCTTTTCCCGGAATGGCCGACAGAAGTAAAGTGCTTGTAAAACTGAATTGCAATAGCAGGTATTGCCGAACTAGTGAGATTTAAAAAAAAAACATAGACAATAGGTAACGTGAAGTAACACCCTACTCTTACTTTCTTTCTTTTAAAATCTTTTTGTTGTTTTTTTTCCAAAAAAAGCAAAAATAAAACATAAAAAACAGAGCAAAAAGAATAATGATAAACATAATAATGGGATTGAGACATAGGGATCAGGATTACATTAATAACAGGCATAACCTAATATGAGACCTAATATATAGATCTATAACCTAATATGAGACCAGTGTCAAAATACACACTATATAGACCTCCCGGTCTCTATGTAAATATAGTTAAATCTTTAAAAGGAAACTTATAAATGTTAAAAAAAAACACAAAGATAAAAAGACAAAAAGAAAAGAGGAAAAATAACAAAAAAAAACAAAACCCCCCTAAACTAAAGAAAGACAAAAAGAGAAAAATTGATAATAAAATATGCATAAAAATAAAATAGATTAAAAAAAAAACAAAGCAAAGCTAAACCGATTCTGAACTGAGAATTTCAACTTCTCTTCCTATTAGGCATTTTTCAAGTTATATTATAATGGCTAGTTCTCACTACTGAATTCCAGAACAATAGAGCATGAAACATATTAGCAGCATTTAGTTTTATACAAAAATGTATGCTTTGATATCAACAGAAATAATGAGCTCACCACTTTTAACTTCAGTTTTAGTGTTTTACAGACTAAAGAACATGGTACAGGGTTAACATTCTTGAATGTTAGGGTTGTTAGGAAAATGTCATATTATTCAATGAAAACCACCCCCCAGGTAAAGGATTACTCCAAGAGTAAATAATGAACAATCTGCCTTAATTAGGATAACTTCTCTGGGGATCAGTTTCTGTTTTGTAGAAGAGCGCCTCGGGAAATTTGGCAAATGGCTATATTCTTATCAGAGGTTTCTTAGACCTTTGGCAAATCTATAGGTTTCTTCTGACAGCATTATAGGTTTAGATGACTTTGCTTTTTCTTCTCTTCAATTTAAAAAAAAAAATCCCCTTGCTTCTAATGACCCGATATGGAGAACTGCAATCCAACTACACTGCTGTCGATTCTAAATAGAACGATCATTATTTGATTCAATTTCTTCAAAGAAAAATGACAAGGCCGGCAGTTAGTCATGTAGGATTAAAACTATGAGGAGAATAAACAGAACATATAGTGGTTTGGCTGAACACCCCATTCTCCTGTGGTAATTTCCATCTACGGATGAATATATGCTCAGAGTTTCAGGTTTTGTTGGATTAGTGCATTTAATTTTCTATAGTTGTGAACTGGGCATTTTCATATATATATTTTTTAAAAGCTACATCATGGAAACAGGCCCTATCAGTCACCTGTTCATACTAGTTCTAAATTATCCAACTTTCTCACCCACTCCCTACAAATGAGGAGCAATTTGCAGAGGTCAATCAATCTGAAAATCCCCACGTCTTTGGGATGTGGGAGGAAACGCAGCCAGGTGGTCACAGGGAGAACGTGCAAACTCCACACAGACAGCACCCAAGGACAAGATGGTACTCGCATCTCTGGCGCTGTGAGGCAGCAGCTGCGGCACTTTCAAACAGACTTCCATGACCACAAAAGAAACACAAACTACAAAGAGAATCATTTTGAAATGGGCAGAGAAATTAGATTTTAAGAGAGCTTCAGTAGAAAACAACTCACATTGACCAAGCCAAAGTAATGTTCATTTACGGGAAACTGTTCTGGCCCAATCTCTTTTTCCAAAGCAGATGCATTGGCGCCCTAAACATAAAAAGTCAAAGGTCATCCAGTGAAATCACAAAGCAAAGATGTGTACGAAGGAACAGCAGATGCTGGTTGAAACCGAAGATAGACACAAAATGCTGGAGTAACTCAGCGGGACAGGCAGCATCTCTGGAGAGAAGGGATGGGTGACGTTTATGGTCTGAAGAAGGGTCTCAACCCGAAATGTCACCCATTCCTTCTCTCCAGAGATGCTGCCTGTCCTGCTGAGTTACTCCAGCACTTTGCGTCTATTCCCACAAAGCACTATGATTAATATCCACACCATATTTTTGAAACAATCTGACAGAAAAAAATGGTTGGTGTCTTTATTGTGTGAAATTAGAATGAATTATAGAATTTGTCATATATTCTTGGTGTAAGATGTACAATTTTATTTTTAAAAAGATCAGATACAAAAGGAATGAAACCAAAATGGCCGCTGCTAGGTTCAATTTTAAAATGGTAAAATGCTCGTCTTTTGAAACCTTTGCAACTTCCATCATTCTTTCAACTCATTCCTATGTATTTTGGTACAAGCATGGAAATTGGCCCTTCGGCCCTCTGAGTCCATGCTGACCATCGACCACCCGTTGATACTGGTTCTATGTTAGCCCACTTTCTCATGCACCATCTGCACACTAAGGCTAATTTACAGTGGCCAATCAACCTGCAAACCTGAACATGTTGCGTACAGTTTTGGTCTCCTAATCTGAGGAAAGACATTCTTGCCATAGAGGGAGTACAGGGAAGGATCACCAGACTGATTCCTGGGATGTCAGGACTTTCATATGAAGAAAGACTGGATAGACTCGGCTTGTACTCGCTAGAATTTAGAAGATTGAGGGGGGATCTTATAGAAACTTACAAAATTCTTAAGGGGTTGGACAGGCTAGATGCAGGAAGATTGATCCCGATGTTGGGGAAGTCCAGAACAAGGGGTCACAGTTTAAGGATAAAGGGGAAATCTTTTAGGACCGAGATGAGGAAAACATTTTTCACACAGAGAGTGGTGAATCTCTGGAATTCTCTGCCACAGAAGGTAGTTGAGGCCAGTTCATTAGCTATATTTAAGAGGGAGTTAGATGCGGCCCTTGTGGCTAAAGGGATCAGGGGGTATGGAGAGAAGGCACGTACAGGATATTGAGTTGGATGATCAGCCATGATCATATTGAATGGTGGTGCAGGCTCGAAGGGCCGAATGGCCTACTCCTGCACCTATTTTCTATGTTTCTATGTTTGTGATGTGGGAAGAAACTGGAGCACCACGCGACCACAGGGAGAACATGCTAATCCAACAGGCAGCAGCCAAGGTGAGGATCGAACCCAGGCCTCTGGCTCTACGAGTCATCAGCTCTGCCAGCTGCGTCAATGCTGACTGGTGCACCACTGTGCCAACTGTGCATCAGTAATTAAACCTTACGACACTGTTGCCTCGAACATTATCCCTAGTAGGTCATGGTAAACTTTCGATATAAATGTTGCAACGTGTTAAAATTTGGAATGAATTTCAAAAGCAGGAGGCAAAGTTCTGACGGGATTACTTAGCACATTTAACACTATTGACCGTGATGGATTTTATGCAATTCACCATTTCCAATTCCTCTTCAAGCTGCCAAAGCTTCTTAAACCCAGACAACAGATCCAAAATTGCAACAAAAGTCCTCATTTTGGATTTGAAGCCTGATAAATGTGAGGAGATTCATTTTACTCAATTTCAATACTGACTAAGAAAGTGAAGAGTTTGATAGAAACATAGAAAAATAGTTTCAGTAGACCATCCGGCCCTTGGAGCCAGTACCATCATTCCCATATGATCATGGCTGATCATCTAAAACCAGTGCCCCGTTCCTGCTTTCTCCCCATATCTCTTGATTCCTTTAGCCCTAAGAGCTAAATCTCTCTCTTGAAAACATCCAGTGAATTGGCCTCCATTGCCTTCTGTGGCAGAGAATCCCACAGATTCACAACCCTCTGGGTGAAGATGTGTTTCCTCATCTCAGTGCTAAATGGCCTACCCCTTATTCTTAAACTGTGACCCCTGGTTCTGGCCTCCCCCAATATCGAGAACATTTTTCCTGCTTCTAGCTAGCTTGTCCAATCCTTTAAGAATTTTATATGTGTCTATATAGGATGTATCAATATTTATGGATGAATGGAAATTAAATATTTTTAACACACGATGACAAAATGAATACAAAAATATACTGCACTGCTTGCAATTTAAAATACATACAGTACAGTCATCTGTAGAGGGTAAACAAAATTAAAGTGTCAGGTTGGTGATTGGAGAAACGTGTTCCTTTCAATCAGTTCAGTTCCTTAATATTGAATTTGCTAACAAAAATTCAGGAAATACTCCAACACCAACATTCTAGTGTTAAGTATTCTGCAATGTTCAGCAGCATTTTTATAAATTTGCCATTTTCAAATCAAAGTACACATGACATTGATTCTAGTTGAATAAAATAGCTACTCAACACGGAGGTCTTAGAGACAGATGCACTTGCACTAAAGGAATTTGTTTTTGTTTCATTTGTTTGATCCAGTCGCTGATCTGTATCAAATCAATGCTTCTCCATTTTACCATGTAGCACAGGAACATTATTTATTATTTTTCATACATAGACATTTAACTTGAAGGAACACATGTAATAAAATTGGAAGATTTGATCAATTCACTGCAAGGCGCAGAAGATAAATATTTAATTTTTGTTCTTAATATTGACTGGAGTATTTGATGAAATGTTATGTTTTTATGTATCATTGCCTCGGGGAACTAAGCTGGCAACACATTAATAGACTGATTTGGATAAGTAAAAATATATTAGATATTCAGTCAATAGATGAATAAATCATTTTAATGCAGGAAGGAGTTCCTGAAACAGTTTTGACCTGCAAAATGTGCAAGTTATTGGCTTGACTGCCCAGTATATCCATATACCAATGCAAAACCATAACAGGAGGTCAAGATTTACATTCACCAATCTAGCTTACAACTTCAGTGGGACAAGGCAAAGAATGGATGGAAGCATCTTTTGCTTACCTAGCTGACAATGTAATGCTGTGAGAAAAGCCACATAACAAAATAAACAAGCATCGTTAAAAATAAAAACACTATGATGATTGAATTCAAGATGATTGGAGAGGTTGGTGAAAGAATATATTTTTAAAGAATTGCATTATAATAAAATGTGGTCACATAGTTTATTCCTAAAAATTATTTATCAGAAATGGTGATTAAAGTATTAACAGAATTAAGTTTTGATAATAGACACAAGGAGTAACTCAGCGGGTCGGGGGGGAGTTGGCAATGTCTTTACCAAAGAATGGACACAGCCTTGTCTTTCCCCAAAGAATGCATAGAACTATTTGTTCACCCACGTCTCTGAAATGATTGATCTATTGAGACCTGGGGTGGAAGATTGCAACCTTCACGTAGTCCACCCTGTTTCGACTAATGCAATCAACCCGACATGCACACATACAAATAGAACAAGTTGACCTACAACTTTAGGTTGTGCACGCCATACACAAGAAGAAGAATTGAGACCTATTGGGATTCAACATCTTCCTCCCTTTTTGAATAATGGAGTTACACGTTCTATTTTCCAATCTAACCGAACCATCCTGGAACCTGTAGACCTTTTATCTGAAAGTTAAAAGCAATGCAGCAATTATCATACTAGCTGCTTCTTTTAAGACACAGAAATGATGTATGTGTCTTATCGACCCACAACTACAAACGATTTGGACAGCACCACATGAATTAAATGTTCCCTGGTTCTTTCAATCTTCCTAATTCCTGAGTTAGAGCTATTAATCAATTGCTATGTATCCGCTACAGTGTGTAGATAAATAAAAAAGCGAAGTATGAGGTGCTGCTCCTCCAATTTACGGTGGTGCTCACTCTGGCCGTGGAGGAGGCCCAGGACAGAAAGGTCGGATTCGAGGGGGAGTTGGAAGGGGGAGTTGAAGTGCTGGGCCACCGGGAGATCAGGTAGGTTAATGCGAACCGAGCGGAGGTGTTGGGCGAAACGTTCGCCAAGCCTACGCTTGGTCTCACCGATGTAGAGCAGCTGACACCAGAGAAGCGGATACAATAGGTGAGGTTGGAGGAGGTGCAGGTGATACTATGCGAACCTGGAAAGACTGCTTGGGTCCTTGAATGGAGTCAAGGGGGGAGGTAAAGCGACAAGTGTAGCATTTCCTGCGGTTGCAAGGGAAAGTGCCAGGAGAGGGGGTGGTTTGGGTGGGAGGCGACGAATGGACCAGGGAGTTACGGAGGGAGCGGTCTCTGCGGAAAGCCGACATGGAAGGAGATGGGAAGATGTGGTGCAGCATCTCATATTTTGCTTGGGTAGATTACACCCCAGCGGTATGAACATTGACTTCTCTAATTTCAGGTAGTCCCTGCTTTCTCCTCCCCTTCTCAGCTCTCCCTCAGCCCACTGTCTCCGCCTCTTACTTTCTTCTTCACGCCCCCCCCCCACCCCCCACCCTCACATCAGTCTGAAGAAGGGTCTCGACCCGAAATGTTGCCTATTTCCTTTGCTCCTTAGATGCTGCCTCACCCGCTGAGTTTCTCCAGCATTTTTGTCTACCTTCCTTGTGAATAACCCTCAGCGTGGCAACTTACCAAATGTTAACGGTTGGGAAAAGAAACATTTAACATTTCTCTATATTAATTAATCAAGCCATCTGTTTTTGCAGCGTTCAATTCAAATAGCCTATCTGCCAAGATGCAAACTAATGCCTTCATCAAGGCAAATATAACATTCAAAATCTCAAATTAGATTTTTTTTTAAATCAGTTTGAAACATGGCATCATTCAAATAACATCTGAACTTTTACAGATGTTCTGTATTTTCATCAGATCATAAAATATTCTAAATATTGCTGAACAAAATCTTTTTACAAGGAATAGATCTGTATCCCATTGCAGCCAAACTTGTGGCAAGCCTTGCTTCAAATGCAAGTTTTGTATTTTGCACCAAGTCAAATCAAGTCACTTTTATTTCTATAGCACATTTAAAAAACAACTCTCGTTGACCAAAGTGCTTTACATTGGTGGAGGAACTAACGTTATACAACAGTGGTTCATAGATTAAGTACATACATAAATATATACATATAGCCCTCCCTCAGAGGACGTCAAGAAAGGCTTGAGAGTACAGATGAGTTTTAAGTCTAGACTTAAAGGAGTCGATGGAGGGGGCAGTTCTGATGGGAAGGGGGATGCTGTTCCACAGTCTAGGAGCTGCAACCGCAAAGGCGCGGTCGCCCCTGAGCTTATGCCTAGACTGCGGGATGTTCAGCAGCTCCAAATCGGCCGATCTGAGGGACCTGGAGGTGGTGTGGTGGGTAAGCAGACTTTTGATGTAAAGCTTTTGATTTTGAGACTAAAGCTCTGATAACCTAGCATCCCAGGGACCTCCATACTACACGACGAGCAGTTTTCCCCAAATATTAGATATGATTTCTATTAATAAACACACTGTTATGCTCCATACTAGCATCATAAATTTAATAATAAACCCAGGAATTGAGAAAAGGTAGAAGTGTTCCAACCGTTAGCAGGTCCATCTTTCTATTAATCTACTAGGTGCACCTTGACTCTGGTTTAATATATCATTTACACAAGGCTTTCATTCATCAGGCCAGTAAATATAAAAATACTGAATCAAGTTTAGTTTAGCTTAGCGATACAATGCGGAAACGGACCCTCCGGCCCACTGAGTCCGAGCCAACCAGCAATCCCCGCATGCCAACACTATCCTACACACACTAGGGGACAATTTCCATTTTATACCAAGCCAATTAACCTACAAGCCTGTACGTCTTTGGAGTGTGGGAGGAAACCGAAGATCTGGGAGAAAACCCACCCGGTTATGAGGAGAATGTACAAACTCGGTGCAGACAGCACCCACAGTCGGGATCGAGCAGGGTCTCTGGTGCTGTAAGGTAGCAATTCTACCGCTGCGCCACCGTGCCGCACTTTTGGTGAAGCATGAAGGGATTTCTTGGAAAATTTGGGTGCCTTCCCTTTCGATAGTCAAACATCAGTATCCCTAAACATTCTGCAACAATGTGCAAATTATTGACATCATATAAATCTTATAGGTGCCCAGAACCTCGGCAGTTGAACGCATGGCTGTCAATGGTACAAAGATAGACCGAAAATGCTAGAGTAACTCAGCGGGACAGGCAGCATCTCTCGAGAGAAGGAATGGGTGACGATTCGGGTCAAGACCTTTCTTCAGTCACCCCTCCACCGACAATTTTTTCCCCTCTCATTGCTGCCAATTGTATTGTAGATACGTTTAAGGGTTAGAGCGATTTTAAAAAATATCTCAAAGGACTTGGGTTTATTAATGTCAATTGTAATGTTAATTATTAGTAAGAGTCATTGGTGTTATAGGATTGGATCAGGTTAGAGAGAATGGGATGCATTGGGGTTCTGTACCGATTTTAAAGCAAGGATGCGAGTGGTAAAACTGAGGCGTTGCTAAGTAAGCCATTTTATATCAACAAGTTTTAAGTTGGTGGACATAGGCTTGTTTTGTGCTTGTTCTGGGAAAGCAGAACAAGCACCAGTTACGCAAGGAGATAACAATGACATCGAAGATTGTGCCGGCACAAGATACACTGAAGCAAAGTCAGATTACAATGATGTTACAGAGATAAAAATGAGAGATCTTAGAGATGACATGGATAAGAGATCAGGCACAAATATGACACCAAGGTTGTGAATGCTGGGTCAATTTCAGACAGTTGCCAGGAAGTGTCTGTGTGTGAGGAAATGCAGTTCATATTGCATTACATTATCTGAAATACCACGATGTAAAAGAGACTTCGATCTGAATTTCTAAATGTAGCTGATGTAATAGAGCATTACTTTGAATCTGTCTCTCTCTTTAGTCACAGGACAACACCGTGGCTCCTCATACATTAACACAGGCGGGGATGCTGACTGGGCTGTATCATGATGACGAGGCATCTCTGCTCTAGTCTAGTGCGAGGGGTGGGGGGGGGGGCAGAGGCCAGAAGAGATCACACAAACAGCGAAAGATTTTCTTAGTAATTGCCTGGCATGATGACACTACTCAAATAAAAAAAGATGAATAATCAACAATAACCACTGTCAAATATTAAAAATCTGCTGATCGCACAGATTTATGGCAATGCAAGGGAGATCTCAAGGTGAATATTTATAGCAATGTACGTAGGCATGGGGCAGGTGGTGGCAAGAGCAATAGGAAGATTAAAGGGTGTTTTAAAGTCGCGCTTACAACGTTGAGTCTCCGCTGTGTATTGAAAACAGGGGACAAGTGTCAGCATATATGCTGGGCATGAGTAGGCAATTGAAAATGTGAGCAATTTGAGCAATTGACAGCAATAGGTGCAGGAGTAGGCCATTCGGCCATCGTGATCATGGATGATCATTCCCAATCAGTACCCCGTTCCTGCCTTCTCCCCATAGCCCCTGACTCCGCTATTTTTAAGAGCCCCATCTAGCTCTCTCTTGAAAGCATCCAGAGAACCTGCCTGCAGAGAATTCCACAGATTCACCACTCCCTGTGTGAAAAAGTGTTTCCTCGTCTACGTTCTAAATGGCTTACTCCTTATTCTTAAACTGTGGCCCCTGGTTCTGGATTCCCCCAACATCGGGAACATGTTTCCTGCCTTTAGCGTGTGCCCAAACCCTTAACAATTTTGTTTCAAAGAGATGCCCTCTCATCCTTCTCAACTCCAGTGTACAAGCCCAGCTGCCCCATTCTCTCAGCATATGACAGTCCCGCCATCCCGGGAATTAACCTTGTAAACCTACGCTGCACTCCCTCAATAGCAAGAATGTCCTTCCTCAAATTAGGGGACCAAAACTGCGCACAATACTCCAGGTGTGGTTTCACTAGGGCTCTGTACAACCGAGTTGAAAATCCAGCGGCGACCAGAAAAAGGTACGACATCGCGGGGTGACGCCTGTATGGTCGTAGGTAGTCGCCCAACGAGTCGTATCTGTTTCTGGTCACCGCTGGATTTTCAACGTTGAGAATTTTCGGAGACCTGCTGCGACTCTGATGGGTGCCGGCAAGTCGCCGAAAAAAATCGCGTAAGCGGGATGGGCCCTTAAGGACTTGAAATCGTATAATAAATAACTGATGATTCCCTCTTTTTACGATGTGTTTTCGACCAAAAATATCCATATTAATACAGATTAATGTTTGCTCCTGCAGGCTGGGAGCGACAATGATAACATTTCTCAATGTGTCCAAGGACAAACATGATCAAAATACAAAACAGATGTGGATGGCACTGAACTGAAAATTATTGTTTGAACAAAATTAATTGTGCAGGTTCTTCATTTAAATAACTTTGTGGGTTAAAAGCAACATCGTTTTTAAGAAAGCAATTGAGGATAAATGATCTTGTTTTGATTGATTCCGAAACAGAATGGGTATTTTATACTAATTAAAAATAGAAATGAGCCCAGGTAATTCAACTCCCTTTTGAACTTCATTGATTTTTGGAAAGACTGCTAGATTCTGAAAAGATTTGAATGATTTAATTTCACTTTAACCAACAGAACAAGGACACCGTGCAAAGTCTTTAATCATGTTTAGGGCCACAAAACTTGTACAGGGGAATCTTTGGTCAGAATTCATAACTCCCTGAAAGTGGCAACACATGTACATAGAATGGTAAAGGCAACATATGATATGCTTGCCTTCACTGGATGGTCATTGAGTGTAAGAGCCAGGAAGTCATGAGGCAGGTTTATAAGACTCTAGTTATGCTGCATTTATAGACAATAGACAATAGGTGGAGGAGGAGGCCATTCGGCCCTTCGTGCCAGCACCGCCATTCAATGTGATCATGGTTGATCATCCCCAATCAGTACCCCGTTCCTGCCTTCTGCCCATGTCCCCTGACTCTGCTATTTTTAAGAGCCCTTTCTAGCTCTCTCTTGAAAGCATCCAGAGAACCTGCCTCCACCTCCCTCTGAGGCAGAGAATTCCACAAACTCACCACTCTCTGTGAAAAAAAGTGCTTCCTCGTCTCCGTTCTAAATGGCTTACTCCTTATTCTTAAAATAAGAATGGTCGACGTAACCTTTGGCGTATTCCACGCAGTTTTGGTTGCCACATTACAGGAACATGGTGGATGCTTTGGAAAGGGTGCCCGGATTAGCGGTTATTAGCTACAGGGAGAGGCTGGACAGACTTGGATTGTTTTCTCTGGATCGCCAGAGGTTGAGGGGAGACCCGATAGACGTATATACACAACATGAGAGGCATGAGAGGCATAGATAGGGTAGACAGTCAAAACATTTCCCCCCCCCCCCCCCCCCCCCCCCCCCCCCCCCCCCCATCTTGAAAATATCAAATACTAGAGGGCATAGCTTTAAGGTGAGAGGGGAAAAGTTTAAAGGAATGAATGAATGGGTTTATTGGCCAAGTATTCACATGCAAGTAATTTGCCTTGGTGCTCCGCCCGCAAGTGACAACATGACATACAGTGACAGTGAGGAATGACATATCAAACATTAAACATTAATAATAAAACATTATCGATTAAACATGTGAATTAAATAAAATACCAGAGCAAAAGGAGGCTACAGATTTTTGGTTACTGAGTAAAGCTACTCCTCGTGGGAAAAAAAGCTGTTTTTATGTCTGGCTGTGGCAGCTTTGACAGTCCGGAGTCGCCTTCCAGAGGGAAGTGATTCAAAGAGTTTGTGGCCAGGGTGAGAGGGATCAGAGATGATCTTACCCCTCTCGCTTCCTGGCCCTTGCAGTGTACAGTTCATGTGGAACAAGGTAGTTTTACCACATCGAGGGTGGCGAGTGTCTGGATCACGCTGGTGTGGTTGGTGTGAAAGGAGTTACGATAGTGGGATTTAAAAGACGTTTGGATAAGCACATGGATATAAAGAAAATGGAGGAAAATGGATTAGGTAGAGGAAGAGTTGGTCTTGGCATCATGTTCGACAGACATTGTTTCTGTAGTGTTCTGTTCTATGTTATTGTAAAGCTAATTAAAGGGTTTAAACACAGTTAACTAAACTCAGATTATTATTCTAATCCCTAAACCAAAATGAGTTTAAAAAAAAACCCATAATAATACAGGTAATACATTTTTTAGAGAAATCAATGAAGAGCATGTAAACAGGCTCTTTGGCCCAATTAATTTACATCGACCAAGTTGCCTAACCAAGCTAATTTGTCTTGCTAACACTTGGCCCATATCTTTTACAATTCTTATCCATAGACCTATCATGAGTTCCTGGTAGGTTTTCAACAAGCACTGGTTGCAATACGTCTTGAGTTTAACAATAGGTAAATTACAATTAAGTTTAGGGAATTAATGTCTCACTAAAAGAAAAGTATTAGTTAACTTCATAGAAATTCTAATTGCATGTTAACTGAAAACTTCAATTAGATTCAGGCAGGTGGAGACAAGAGGAATAGGAAGATTAAGGATTGAAATCTTATAGTCATAGAGTGATACAGTGTGGAATCAAGCCATAAGGCCCAACTCGCCCACACCGGCCAACATGTCTCAGCTACACTAGTCCCACCTGCCTGCACTTGGTCCATATCCCTCCATACCTGTCTTATCCATGTACCTGTCTAACGGTTTCTTAAACGTTGGGATAGTCCCAGCCTCCACAGAAGTTTCTATTGTCCTCTCCCTTTTCGCTGCAATATTAAAAAATGATTTTACAGTTTTTTCAGTGAAAGATCAGAGCTGAAATGTTAAATATCTCCCTCTGCATAAACTCTGTCTGATGTGCTGGGCATTTCTAGCATTATGTTCATAAGTGATCAAGGCAAAATTAGGCCATTTGACCCATCAAGTCTACTCCACCATTCATTCATGGCTGATCTATCTTTTCCTCCCAACCCCATTCTCCTGCCTTCGCCCCATAACCCTTGATACCCATAATAATCAATCTCTTCCATCGACTTGGCCTTCACAGCCTTCTGTGGAAAGGAATTCCAGATTCACCATCCTCTGACTAAAGAAATTCCTCCTCATCTCCTCGCTAAAGGTACATCCTTTTATTCTGAAGCTATGGTCACCGGTCCTATCTGTTTTGTTTTCAGATTTCCAGTATCAAAATGAGTAGGTTTTGGCCTTATATTATTGCTTAGGAACAAGAAAATAAATGTAAAATATAATTCTAAGTGTCGAGAAATCAAAAAGAACACACTCTTTAAGAAATGTGTAGGAAGGTACTGCAGGTGCACATTTACACCAAAGATCGACACAAAATGCTGTAGTAACTCAGAGGGATACGCTGCATCTCTGGAGAGAAGGAATGGGTGACGTTTCACGTCCAGGCTCTTCTTTAAACCACTGTTTGAGGAAAAAGGTCTCGACCTGAAACATCGCCCAATCCTTCTCTCCAGAGATGTTGTCTTTCCCGCTGAAGAAAGACTGGCTAGACTCGGCTTGTACTCGCTAGAATTTAGAAGATTGAGGGGGGATCTTATAGAAATGTACAAAATTCTTAAGGGGTTGGACAGGCTAGATGCAGGAAGATTGTTACCGATGTTGGGGAAGTCCAGAACAAGGGGTCACAGTTTAAGGATAAGGGGGAAATCATTTAGGACCGAGATGAGAAAAACATTTTTCACACAGAGAGTGGTGAATCTCTGGAATTCTCTGCCACAGAAGGTAGTTGAGGCCAGTTCATTGGCTATATTTAAGAGGGAGTTAGATGTGGCCCTTGTGGTTAAAGGGATCAGGGGGTGTGGAGAGAAGGCAGGTACAGGAAGCTGAGGTGGATGATCAGCCATGATCATATTGAATGGCGGTGCAGGCTCAAAGAGCCGAATGGCCTACTCCTGCACCTAATTTCTATGTGTCTATGTTACTCCAGCATTTTGAGTCCACGTTATTTAAGAATATCGGGTTCTTTTAACTGAAAGTTCCTACTGTTGAAAATTATTCCAATCCACTACACTGAATGATCTGTATCTATTTGAATGGGAAACAGTGGACTTTTAGATTAAAATGCACTTTGAAATATACTTTGGGGTTCAGTCCTAGAGCTCTCCAGAATACAACATTTAGAGTCCAAAAATAAGCATGGATATGAAATGTGCATTTGTTTAGTGAAGTTAACCAGAAATGCAATAGAATGTAGTCGGGGACAGTAAGGCTGGTGGGAGAACTGGGAAGGGGGAGAGGTTGGAGAGAGAAAGCAAGGGCTATTTGAAGTTAGAGAAGTCAATGTTCATACCGCTGGGGTGTGAACAACCCAAGCGAAATATGAGGTGCTGTTCCTCCAATTTGCACTGGGCAAATGGAGGAGGTCCAGGACAGGAAGGCCAGATTGGGAATGGAAGGGGGGAGTTGAAGTGCTGAGTCACCGGGAGATCAGGCAGGTTAAGACGGACTGAGCGGAGGTGCTCAGTGAAACAATCGCCGAGCCTGCGCTTGCTCTCGCCGATGTAGATGTTGACTATTATGCATTGTCTGAGTAATTGTTGAACATAGAAAGCCCATCTTCAACTGAAGTTATATTATTTCAACATTGTATCTGAAGATCAAAGATCTATTAAGAGTCATAGAATCATACAGCATGGATACAGATCCTTCGGCCCAATTTGACCAGCTCTATCATCATGACCCATCCATACCAGCCCCTTCTGCCTGAGTTTGGCCCATATCCCTCTAATCCCATCCTGTTCATGTACCTGTCCAAATGTTTCTTAACTGTTGTGATAGTACCTCCTCCTGTGGCTTGTTCCATGCACCCACCACCCTTTGTGTAAACAAATTGCCCCTCAGGTTCCTATTAAATCTTTCCCCCGCCCCTCACCTTAAACGTATGTTCTCTGGTTCCCGATTCCCCAACTCTGGGTAAGAGTGTGCATTTACTCTATTTCTTCCTTTCATGATCTTGTACATCTCTTAGATCACCTTTTATCCTCCTGCATTCTAGGGAATAATGTCAGAACTTGTACTCCTACTAACAGGATCATCTGATAAATGTACGCTGTCATTTCTACAAATCAATATTCATTTAGATAAAATTCCTAACTGATAGTTTTGCAATGAACCAGTCGGCAGTAGCCAAATAATGTGAATACTTACATTGATGCACTGAACTATTTCCCCACCAGGCTAGCAACATGCGCCTTTGTAGCTATTACACAAAAACAGGGGGAGTGGCACATTTTTTCCCTTCAATAAACAAATACAAAGCTGGACTGGGACATTCGACCTGCAAGCCAGTGTCATCAGTCCTGACTAAGCACCTAATATCATCAGAGGTTAATAAACCAAAATCACAAAGGACAAATTTGAAATGGGGAAAATATGTTTGACATAAATCTTGCAATGAGAATTGCACCGAGCCCAGAGTTGCAGCTGGTCAGAGACACACAAGGCTGCTTATTCCCATTGATCGGTTGGCTGCGGGTTTTGTATTTTTTTGCCAGGGATAATAGCAAAAATTGCAAGTTAACAGCGGGCTGGGGTCTGACCAGAGGGAAGGGGATGGAAAGAGAGAGGGGAAGGAGAGGGTGGGGGAAGGAGAGAGAGGGAGAAGGAGAGAGAGAGGAGGAGGAGAGGGAGAGAGGGAGAAGGGAGAGAGAGGGGGAGAGGAGGGGAAGGGAGAGGGAGAGAGGGGGGAGGGGGGGGAGGGGGGGAGAGAGGGGGGGAGAGGGAGAGGGGGGAGAGAGAGGGGGGGAGAGGAGAGACGAAGAGAGAGGAGGGAAAGGGGGAGAGGGGGAAGGGGGGAGAGAAGGGAGAGGAGGAGAGAGAGGGGAAGAGGGAGAGAGAGAGGTTGGAAGGGGGATAGAGAGGGAGAGAGGAGAGTAGAGAGAGGGAAGGGGAGAGAGAGGGAGAGGAGAGGGGAGAGGAGAGGGGAGAGAGGGGGAGAGAGAGAGGAGAGGGGGAGAGACTCACCCATCGTACAGATCGAGGCGATTTTTCCTGACAGTCATCAGTATTTCCATCCGCCCGCCGCCATGTTGCCCCAGGCTGTGCCCCCAAACCCCCCCCCTCCCCCCCGCAAACCCCCGCCCCTCCCCCGCACACCCCCCCGCCCCCCCCCCCCGCAAAACCCCCCGCCCCCTCCCCCCACCCAAAAACCCCGCCCCCCCCCTCCCCCGCAAACCCCGCCCCCTCCCCGCCCCCCGCCCCCCTCCCCGCCCCCCGCCCCGCCCCCAAACCCCCCCCCCTCCCCGCAAACCCCGCCCCCCTCCCCGCAAACCCCGCCCCCCTCCCCGCAAACCCCCCCCCCCTCCCCGCAAACCCCCCCCCCCCCCTCCCCCCCGCAACCCCCCCCGCCCCCCCCCCCCCCGCAAACCCCTCCCCCCCCCGCCAACCCCTCCCCCCCGCCCCCGCCCCCCCCCCGCAAACCCCGCCCCCTCCCCGCAAACCCCGCCCCCTCCCCGCAAACCCCCGCCCCCTCCCCCGCAAACCCCGCCCCCCCCCCCCGCAAACCCCGCCCCCCTCCCCGCAAACCCCGCCCCCCCTCCCTCCCCGCAAACCCCGCCCCCTCCCCGCAAACCCCGCCCCCCTCCCCCGCAAACCCCCCCCCCTCCCCGCAAACCCCCCCCCCTCCCCGCAAACCCCCGCCCCCCTCCCCGCAAACCCCGCCCCCCCAAACCCCGCAAACCCACCCCCCTCTCCCCCGCAAACCCCGCCCCCTCCCCGCAAACCCCGCCCCCCTCCCCGCAAACCCCCCCCCTCCCCGCAAACCCCGCCCCCCCTCCCCGCAAACCCCGCCCCCCTCCCCGCAAACCCCGCCCCCTCCCCGCAAACCCCGCCCCCTCCCCCCCCCGCAAACCCCCCCCCCTCCCCCGCAAACCCCGCAACCCCCCCTCCCTCCCCGCAAACCCCGCCCCCTCCCCCGCAAACCCCGCCCCCCTCCGCCCCCCCGCAAACCCCGCCCCCTCCCCGCAAACCCCCCCCCCTCCCCGCAAACCCCCCCCCCTCCTCCCCCGCAAACCCCGCCCCCTCCCCCCCCGCAAACCCCGCCCCCCCCTCCCCCGCAAACCCCGCCCCCTCCTCCCCCGCAAACCCCGCCCCCTCCCCTCAAACCCCCGCCCCCTCCCCGCAAACCCCCCCCCTCCTCCCCCGCAAACCCCCTGCCCCCTCCCCGCAAACCCCGCCCCTCCCCCCCGCAAACCCCGCCCCCCCTCCCCCCGCAAAACCCCGCCGCCCCCCACAAACCCCGCCCCCCCCCCCGCAAACCCCGCCCCCCCTCCCCGCAAACCCCGCCCCTCCCCGCAACCCCCGCCCCCTCCCCGCCTCCAACCCCAAACCCCCCCCCCCCCCGCAAACCCCGCCCCCCCCCCCAAACCCCGCCCCCCCCGCAAACCCCGCCCCCATTCCCCTCAAACCCCGCCCCTCCCCGCAAACCCCGCCCCTCCCCGCAAAACCCCCCCCCATTCCCCGCAAACCCCCGCCCCCTCCTCCCCCGTACCGGAAACCCCCCCCCCCCCGCAAACCCCGCCCCCTCCTCCCCCGCAAACCCCGCCCCCCTCCCCCGCACCCCCCCCCCCCTCCGTTCCCCCGCCCCAAACCCCGCCCCCTCCCCCGCAAACCCCCAAACCCCCCCGTCCCCCAAAACCCCGCCCCCTCCCCGCAAACCCCGCCCCCTCCCCGCAAACCCCTCTCTCCCTCCCCACCAAACCCCCCCCCTCCCCCAAACCCCCCCCCCTCCCCACAAACCCGCCCCCTCCCCGCAAACCCACCCCCCCTCCCCGCAAACCCCGTCCCCCTCCCCGCAAACCCCGCCCCCTCCCCGCAAACCCCGCCCCCTCCTCACAAACCCCGCCCCTCCCCCGCAAACCCCGCCCCCCCCTCCTCCTCTCCACAAACCCCGCCCCTCCCCCCGCAAAAAACCCCGCCCCTCCCCCCGCAAACCCCGCCCCCTCTCCACAAACCCCGCCCCTCCCCCGCAAACCCCGCCCCCCCTCTCCACAAACCCCGCCCCTCCCCGCAAACCCCGCCCCCTCCCCACAAACCCCGCCCCCTCCTCCTCCCCGCAAAAACCCCGCCCCCTCCCCGCAGACCCCGCCCCCTCCCCGCAAACCCCGCCCCCTCCCGGCAAACCCCGCCCCCTCCCCGGAAACCCCGCCCCGCAGACCCCGCCCCCTCCCCCGCAAACCCCCCCCCCTCCCGGCAAACCCCGCCCCCCCCCCGGGAAACCCCGCCCCGCAAACCCCTCCCCCCCCCGCAAACCCCGCCCCTCCCCGCAAAACCCCGCCCCGCAAACCCCGCCCCTCCCCGCAAACCCCGCCCCCGCAAACCCCGCCCCCTCCCGGCAAACCTATTTCCCCCCTCCCCGCAAACCCCGCCCCCCTCCCGGCAAACCCCGCCCCCTCCCCGCAAACCCCGCCCCCTCGCCGCAAACCCCGCCCCCTCGCCGCAAACCCCGCCCCCTCCCCGCAAACCCCCCCCCCTCCCCGCAAACCCCGCACCCCTCCTCCCGCCGCCCACGCGTTCCTGCGCCGCCTACTACAGTCTCCACACCACTGCAGGACAGACAGACAGACAAGCTGCTTATTGCACCGGGCGGTGACAGACACCAAACCCAGCATCTGCACCTCCTTCCTACACATCAGCATCACCGGGTTTACGATGCAGAGCTAATACATACTCTCCCATCGACTGCTAAATAAAAACCAAAATAACTCACACATCGCCTGCAGTAATTTGCTGGCTGTCTATATGAGGTTTATTTCCCAACGATGAGAAAATGCATTTAAAAACAAGACACTTGCAACGAACTGCAAATGCAACACCCAACTTGAACAAAGGAAACTGTACTGTGAGAGTGATTTCATCAAAACAGGTCACATTTTCAATTGTAATTCAATTCAATTGAGATGACATGGCCGGTAGTATTCGCTGACTGTTTAAAATAGGAGGGGGGGGGAGGGTTCTTTCACAACGTTGAGAAAAAAATACTCTTAAAGCAAGATACTGCAACTAATTGCAAATGAGAAAAGCCCCATCAAGAAAGGAAACTGTGCTTTAAGAGTGATTTCTTAAGAATGCTTCAAGATAGCGGAGTCAGGGGATATGGGGTGAAGGCAGGAACGGGGTACAGATTGGGAATGATCGGCCATGATCACATTGAATGGTGGTGCTGGCTCGAAGGGCCGAATGGCCTACTCCTGCACCTATTGTCTATTGTCAATTGCCAAATTGCTCACATTTTCAATTGAGATTACATGCCCAGCAGTATATGCTGACACTTCCCCCTGTTTCAATACACAGCGGGGATTTCTCAACGTTGTGAGAATATACTTTAAACAAGATACTGCAACTAATTGCAAATGCAGAAACACAAGTTGGAACAAAGGAAACTGAGTGATTTAATCAAAGCAGGTCACGCTTGCAAATGAAAACACATCGCCAGCAGTATTTGCCTCTACAAGGGGGGGGGGGGGGGGGGTCATAACGTTGAGAAAATCCATTTAAAGCAAGATACAGCAACTAATTGCAAATGCAAACCCCAGCTTGAACAAATAAAATTGTTTTGTGAGAATGATTTCACCAGAACAGGTCCCGTTTTCAAACGAAACGACTGTACAAAGATCCCAAACGCATGTATTAGCTCTGTGAACGTGCAGGTTTTTTTTTTAATTAGCTAACCGGGACACCAAACATCGTGTGTTCTAGCCATTTAAATGTAATTATTAAGAATTGACAGAAAGAAATGCCTGCGGAACAATTTTCTATTCCATTCCAAAGTGTCACATTTTGCTATTAACGCCAATTTGTTGCAAATTAATAGACTGTGGAAATAACTAGTTGTTACAAGTTGTTCAGAATAATACTGCATGAAATGATATTCTAATATCCGCTGCTAAATGTAAACACATTCCACCTATGATCTCCTCACACAAAATACGTGATGCAAATCGTTGCAGATTTTTACAATGTCAATCAAATCGCGCCTGCATTTCGTTGCTGGTGTTATGTGTTTGTTACTGTGCTATGGTATCAAGTACATTTCTACAGAGATGGCGCAGCGGTAGTGTGGCTGACTTGCAGCACCAGAGACCCGAGTTCGATCCCGACTCCGGGTGCTGTCTGTTCGGAGTTTGTACGTTCTCCCTGTGACCGTGTGGGTTTTCTCTGGGAGCTCCAGTTTACTCCCACACTCCAAAGACGTGCAGGTTTGTAGGCTAATCGGCTTGGTATAATTGTAAATGGACGAGTGTTAGGGTCCTGGTCAGCACGGACTCGGTGGGCCGAAGGGCCTGTATCCGTGCTGTATCTCTAAACTGAACTAAACTGGGACCGTGTGGTTTTCAGCAGCTTTGACACAAGTGGTCCCGACACCTGTTAATATTTTAAGGGGTTACACAGAAAAGCTGGAGAAACTCAGCGGGTGCAGCAGCATCTATGGAGCGAAGGAAATAGGCAACGTTTCGGGCCGAAACCCTTCTTCAGACTGATCGGGGGTGGGGGTGGGTGGGGACAAGAAAGGGAAAAGGAGGAGTAGCCAGAAGGCTGGAGGGTGGGAGGAGACAGCAGGGGAGCTGAGGAAGGGGAGGAGACAGCAAGGACTAACAGAATTGGGAGAATTCGATGTTCATGCCCCCGGGGTGCAGACTCCCCAAACGGAATATGAGGTGCTGTTCCTCCAATTTCCGGGTTCCTTTCAAATGGAAAGTTTGAAAACTATTGTGCTCGCTTGCAGCTAAAATCATCTTGGAAACTGCTGTCGCAAAAAGGAGATGACTAAGAATGAGATGATATTGGATTTTACAGGTTCTATTCATAGCAAGGTCATCCTTTAGGTATTCACCACTATATGTTATGAAATCCTGTTCAGTAATTAATAACCATCAGATCATCTTTTTGACTTAAAGATTATTCATCATTTGCACTGACATCATAGGTTAAATTCTCATCCTTCCTAATCTCTCCCTTTAGCTCTAGTCCTCAAGTCCTGGCAACATCTGTGTAAATCTTCTCTGTACTCTTTCCAGCTTTCAAAGAACTGGAACAGGCACAGTTATCCCAAGAGACTTATTAGTTTAGTTATCGGGAGAGATTGGGCAGGATAAGAATTTATTCCTTGGAGCGCAAGAGGCAGAGGGGTGATCTTATAGAGGTGTATAAAATCACATGGGGAATTGATAGGGTGAATGGACAGAGTCTTTTACCCAGGGTAGGGGAATCAAGAACCAGAGTGCAGGGTGAGAGGAGAAAGATTTGACCCTGAGGAGCAACTTTTTTACTCAGAGGGTGGTGGGTGTATGGAATGAGATGCCAGAGGAGGTGGTTGAGACAGGTACGATAACGACTGCCGGCACGCAGCCTACAACATCTTGAAGCCACGGGCTGCGGTGCTTCTAGATGTACAGGACTTACCGTGTTTGTACATCTGGCCGCCCGCAGCGGTGACTGCAGAGGTTTGTGGTCCCAACCACGGGGGGAAATGGAGGAGGACTGACCAAACTTTGTGCCTTCCACCACAGTGATGAATGCTGTGGTGGATGTTTTGTGTTAAATTTTTATTGTTAACTGTGTGTTCTTTTTTATTGTGCCGCTGCTGGCAATTTCATTTCACTGCACTTCATTGTGGCTGTGACGAATAAATCTGACTATAGACGAACATTTATAATAAACTTGGACTGCTACACAGATGGGAAAGGTTTAGAGGAATACGGGCCAAATGCAAGCAAATGGGACTATCTTAGATGGGGCGTCTTGGATGGCATGGACAAGTTCATAAATAAGTTATAGGATCAGTTGTGAATCTGTGCAATTCTCAGCCATAGAAGGCAGTGGACGCCAATTCACTGAACGTTTTCAAGAGAGAGTTAGATAGAGCACTTAGGGCTAACAGAATCAAGGGGTATGGGGAGAAAGCAGGAACAGGGTACTGATTCTGGATGATCAGCCATGATCACATTGAATGGCGGTGCTGGCTTGAAGGGCTGAATGGCCTACTCCTGCACCTTTTTTCTATGTTTCTATGATCAAAATGAGGCCATTCGGCTCGTCAAGTCTACCCAGCCATTCAATAATGGCTGGCCTATCTTTCCCTCTCGACCCCATTCTCCTGCATTCTCCCCATAAACCCTGACACCCATACTAATCTTCTTCTTCTTCTTCTTTCATGTGGCGTGCACAGCCTAAAGTTGTTGGACAACTTGTTCCATTTGATCTTCCGTTTGTGCACGTCGAGTTGATTGCATTAGTCGAAACAGGGTGGACCACGTGAAGGTTGCAATTTTCCACCCAACCCGTACTAATCAATAATCCATCAATCACCACCTCAAAAATATCCATTGACTTGACCTCCACAGCCTTCCGTGGCAATGAATTCCACAGATTCACGACTCTGTGACTAAAGACAATAGACAATAGGTGCAGGAGTAGGCCATTTGGCCCTTCGAGCCAGCACCTCCATTCAATGTGATCATGGCTGATCATCCCCAATCAGTACCCAATTCCTGCCTTCTCCCCATATCCCCCGACGCCCCTATCTTTAAGAGCCCTAGCACTAGATCTAACCAAGTTGGGCCGAATGGCCTGTTTCCCTGGTGTGTTCCCTCCCTCCTGCCTTTCCCTGGCAGCCTTGCAAGAGTTTCCATTACCTTCCCCGTGTTCCCGATGTTGGGGGAGTCCAGAACCAGGGGCCACAGTTGAAGAATAAGGAACAAGCCATTTAGAACGGAGACGAGGAAACACTTTTTCTCACAGAGAGTTGTGAGTCTGTGGAATTCCCTGCCTCAGAGGGCGGTGGAGGCCGGTTCTCTGGATGCTTTCAAGAGAGAGCTAGATAGGGCTCTTAAAATCAGCGGAGTCAGGGGATATGGGGAAAAGGCAGGAACGGGGTACTGAATGGGGATGATCAGCCATGATCACATTGAATGGCGGTGCTGGTTTATTTCTCAACGATGAGACAATGCATTTAAAAACAAGACACTTCCAACGAACTGCAATTGCAACACCCAACTTGAACAAAGGAAACTGTGCCGTGAGAGTGATTTCATCAAACCAGGTCACATTTTCAATTGAAATTCAATTCAATTGAGATGACATGGCCGGCAGTATTCGCTGACTGTTTAAAATGTGAGGGTTCTTTCACAACGTTGAGAAAAAAATACTCTTAAAGCAAGATACTGCAACTAATCGCAAAGGAGAAAAACCCCAACTTCAAGAAAGGAAAGTGTGCATTAAGAGTGATTTCTTAAGAGTGATTTAAGACAGCGGAGTCAGGGGATATGGGGAGAAGGCAGGAACATACAAACTCCACACAGACAGCATCCATAGTCAGGATCGTACCCGGGTCTCTGGCAGTGTAAGGCCACAACTCTGCCGCTGTGCCAACCTGCCACCTTTTTCTTTGGACAAAAAACAGAATCAGAGTTTAATATGTTGCAGCTAACACCAGCATTTGAGTTGCTTCATGCGTGTCGCTGTTTGTCCAGTGAAGTGAGGACAATAGTCTGTGGAATTCTCTGCCTCAGAGGGCGGTGGAGGTGGGTTCTCTGGATGCTTTGAAGAGAGAGCTAGATAGGGCTCTTAAATATAGCGGAGTCAGGGGATATGAGGAGAAGGCTGGAACGGGGTACTGATTGGGGATGATCAGCCATGATCACATTGAATGGCGGTGCTGGCTCGAATGGCTTACTCCTGCACCTATTGTCTATTGTCTATTGAGAGCCACTGTGTGTGTGATGTGCACGCACTGTCGCTTTGAGGCGGCACATTCCACACAGGACATCTCAGCCACAGCGCATCCAAGCAAAGATCTCTGTATCCAAGTACTCACGCCAGGGGCAGTCTCCGAGCAAGTTTGGATTCTCTCATTGGCCGCCGCTGCCAGAACTTCCGCAGCAAGTTTGGGAAATGTTCACTCTTCCTTCCGATGGAAATCGACCTAGCAGCAGCACCGAGCGTGGATCGCGGCATGGGGGCGGGGGGAGCCCAGAGAGGAACCGGGAGAGGTCTGACATCGGACACACACACACACACAGTCAGACACAAGGGTCAGATCCTCTCCGGAGACCAGGGGGGGACCAGCCAGGCGGAGGGGAGAGCAGTGCCCAAAAAGCCTCCTCTTTTGCTCGGCTCGTCTCAAGTGCGTGGCGCTGAGTTTCATAAATGCTTCTCCCCCACGGCACCATGTCCAACAGCTCCAGTAACTTCTTGCTAGTCCCCATTCCCGAGGTCCCAGCCGTCGACTGCCTCCATCACAGAAACGTGAAGATCGCGGTGCTGGGAGCGAGGAGCGTTGGGAAGACTGGTGAGCGAGAGACTGGCTGAAAACGACAATTCTTTTTTTTTTAATTTTTTTTTTAAATTTCAGAAGACAAAAGACACAAATAGTTGGAGTAACTCAGCGGGTGACAGGTAGCATCTCTGGAGAGAAGGAACAGAAAAATGACAAAAAAATCTCATTTTCTCAATCTGATGAGGGTGGCTCGACCCGAAACGTCACCTATTCCCTTTCTCCAGACCCGCTGAGTTAGTAGTGCCCGACCCGCTGAGTTACTCCAGCTTTTAGTGTCTATCTGTTTAAGAAGGAACTGCAGATGCTGGAAAATCGAAGGTAGGCAAAAGTGCTGGAGAAACTCAGCGGGTGCAGCAGCATCTATGGAGCGAAGGAAATAGGCAACGTTTCGTCCCGAAACGTTGCCTATTTCCTTCGCTCCATAGATGCTGCTGCACCCGCTGAGTTTCTCCAGCACTTTTGTCTATCTTAAAGTGCTGGAGTAACTCAGTGGGTCAGGCCACATCTGCAGAGGGAATGCACAGGTTCTTTATAAGTGTCTTTATAGCCGTGGAACACTCCGGGTAGAGTGTATGTATATTCCACACTCGCCCCTCTCAGAAGAAGGGTCGCGACCCGAAACGTTACCTATCCATATTCTCCACAGATGCTGCCCGACCTGTTGAGTTGCTCCAACACTTTGTGTCCTTTTTATGTCACCTCTGCATGCTCTCCACAGATGCTGCCCGACCCGCTGAATTACTCCAGCACTTTGTGTATTTTCTTTTGTAAACCAGCACCTGCATGTTCGTTGTGTCTCTTGCCCACTACTTCGGTGGCGACCTATTAACAAGTTATTGGAAGTTTTTTTTGGCATTTCCTCCTCTCTTCCAAATTTCCGTGACCCCCCCTGTTTTTTTTAGAGACACTGCACGAAAACAGACCATTCGGCCCACCGAGTCCGCGATCACCCTCAGTGTTCACCACCCTAGGGACTCTCAGGACTATTCACATTTTTTTTTAACCGAAGCCAATTAACCTCCGTCTCGTCTTTGGGGTGTGGGGGTGAAACCAAAGCACCCGGAGAAATCCCACGCAGTTCACGGGGGGAAAGTACAAACTCCGTACCGACAGCATCCTGTGGTCAGGATCGAACCCGGGTTGTGAGGCAGCAACTCTGCCGCTGCGCCACCGTGCCGCCACTTTCGCTTCTCAAATTTTTAACAGCCACTTTGCCATTAACTTCTGAAGTCTGAAGAAGGGTCTCGACCCGAAACGTCGCCTATTTCCTTCGCTCCGTAGATGCTGCCTCATCCGCTGAGTTTCTCCAGCATTTTTGTCTGCCTTGCCATTAACTTTATTTTCTGACTACACTGGGAAAATACCGTCAACATCTTCACTCCTTTAGCGACCGCTATGTTGATCCTTAAAACGTATTTAAAGATAAGAAGGTCTCGACCCGAAACCTCATTCATTCCTTCTCTCCAGAGACAGCATTTTGTTTCTGTCTTCGGTGTAAACCCGCGTCTGCAGTTCCTTCCAACGCATTAAAGATGTTATTTCCTTAATACTTTAGCTGTTAATATCCCCAGATGTATAAAACGGTTGGTCTGTGGCCACCATCTCCAACTGCGGATAAGATACATCATTTTTTGTCCAAAACATACAATAGTCTGAAATATATTTTAACTCAAATCTCATTAAGAAAAAAAGTTGTTTGCACTGATTTTATGATCTCAATAAAGCATCAGCTGTACTGTACACAGCTCAAGAGCTGATATATTAAACATATGTTAAAACGAAAGTAGCTTTAATGCAATAATCTATGGACCATGAGAACAGAAGGGTCTTTTTTTGCCATTTACTTTGTTGAAAATTGATGGGTTGTAAACCTGATTCAAAATACTGTGTTTCACACGACTGTGTCAAAATACTGTGTCGGGGTTATGGGGAGAAGGCAGGAGAATGGGGTTGAGAGAGAAAGATAGATCAGCCATGATTGAATGGCCCAGTAGACTTACAGTAGTTTAGTTTAGAGATACAGCACAGAAACAGGCCCTTCGGCCCGCCGAGTCCGCACCCACCAGCGATCACTCTGTACACTAGCACTATCCTACACACACTAGGGGAAATGTACAATTTTACTGAAGTCAATGAACCCACAAACCTGTACGTCTTTGGAGTGTGGGGGGAAACCGGAGCACCCGGAGAAAACCCACGAGGTCACAGGGAGAACGTACAGACTCCGTACAGACAGCAACCGTAGTCAGGATCAAACTTGGGTCTCTAGCGCTGTAGGGAGCAACTCTACTGCTGCGCCACCATGCCACGGTGATGGGCCAAATGGTCTAATTCGGTTCCTATAACTTATGAAATTTTAAACTGCATTTTAATTAAAATTACACATTGTCACCAGACAGAGTGAAACACTAAGTGAGCACTGACACCACCAAACACACCAAGGTAACGTGAGAGGGGAAAGATTTAATAGGAACCCGAGGGCCAACCTTATCACAAGAGGGTGGTGGATATTTGAAATGAGCTGACAGAGGGGGTTTTTGAGGCAGGCACTATCACAACATTTAAAACGCATTTTGGAGAAGGGACATTGGATAGGAAGCATATAGAATTCTTAAGGGATTGGTCAGGCTAGATGCAGGAAAAAAGTTCCCGATGTTGGGGGAGTCCAGAACCAAGGGTCACAGTTTAAGAATAAGGGATAGGGCACTGAGATGAGGAAAAACATTTTCACCCATAGAATTGTGAATCTGTGGAATTCTCTGCCACAAAAGGCAGTGGAGGCCAATTCACTGGATGTTTTCAAGAGAGAGTTAGATATTGGGGTTAACAGAATCAAGGGATATGGGGAAAAAGCAGGAACGGGGTACTGATTTTAGATGATCAGCCATGATCATATTGAATGGCGGGGCTGGCTCGAAGGGCCGAATGGCATACTCTTGGACCTATTTTCTATGTTTCTATGTTTCTATGAAAGGTTTGGAGGAATATGGGCCAAATGTTGGCAGATGGGACTAATGCAAATGGGCAACTTGGCTAGCATAGGCTCATTGGGCTGAAGGGCCTGCTTCTATCCTGCACGATTCTATGAGAAATATCATATTGAGTGGCGGTGCTGGTTCGAAGGGCCGAATGGCCCACTCCTCCACCTGTTTTCTTTGTTTCCATGTTTCTGTGTCTGAATGGCACTGCTTTAAGAATACTGAAACTCTCTGGCACTCTTCAAATTGCAGGGTTGTTTAAAGGATAAGTACAGTATTTAGGCACTAACTATACATTTCCCACCAAAACACACCATCCTTCTAATGGCCCCACATCAGCTACGAGTAACAGTTTTCTCTCTGCTGCCGTGTCAATTTTCTGTGAAATTGTACACATTTTGTTCTGTGACATAGCCTCCTCGTTTGACATGGGAGGTTGAGATTGTGGATTCATGACTGATACGATCAGTGTCTTGGAACTGAAGTGGCGATTCCAACTGCTCTTGAAGTCTTGTTATTTTTTAGATGGCCATTTCAACCTCTTGTCAATTACACGTGCCAGCAAGGTAGACAAGAATGCTGGAGAAACTCAGCGGGTGAGGCTTTTTTAAAACCGAAGCCAATTAACCTACGTCTCGTCTTTGGGGTGTGGGGGGAAACCAAAGCACCCGGAGAAAACCCTCATTGAAACATATAAGATTGTTAAGGGTTTGGACACACTAGAGGCAGGAAACATGTTCCCAATGTTCGGGGAGTCCAGAACCAGGGGACACAGCGGAGTCAAGGGATATGGGGAGCAGGCAGGAACGGGGTACTGAATGTGGATGATAAACCATGATCACAGTGAATGGCAGTGCTGGCTCGAAGGGCCGAATGGCCTACTCCTGCACCTGTTGTCTATTGTCTATTGTCTACATCATTGAAGCATGACATGCAAACATGAGATAGGAATCATGATGTCTTAGTAATTAGCAATTGTCAACGTTTACCTGCAGATGAGCCTCATGTTAGTTTATTAGTTTAGTTTAGAGATACAGCACTGAAACAGGCCCTTCGGCCCATCAAGTTTGCACCGACCAATGATCCCCGTACATTAAAACTAGGAAACCTGGAGATCTCAGAAGAAAACCCGCGCAGGTCACAGGGAGAACGTACAAATCCGTACAGACAGCGCCCGTAGTCGGGATCGAACCCAGGTCTCTGGTGCTGTGAGGCAGTAGCTCCACCGCTGCGCCACACGGTGTCGCCCTATTGTGTAGCTATAAATACACATGGGGACAGATTTCATGTTCAAGTTCAAGTTATATCCTGATTTGAGATATAAATGAATATGTCCAGCAGAAAGCCTATCTTTTGGATGAAGTAGACAATAGGTGCAATAGACAATAGATATTCGGCCCTTCGAGCCAGCACCGCCATTCAATGTGATCATGGCTGATCATCCCCAATCAGTACCCCGCTCTCCCCATATCCCCTGACTCAGCTATTTTTAAGAGCCCTATCTATCTCTCTCTTGAAAGCATCCAGAGAACCCGCCTCCACTGCCCTCTGAGGCAGAGAATTCCACAGACTCACCACTCTCTGTGAGAAAAAGTGTTTCCTCGTCTCCGTTCTAAATGGCTTGCTCCTTATTCTTAAACTGTGGCCCCTGGTTCTGGAGGTATTTTGTTTCAAATGAATTTTGTTCTTTTTTTTTGCAGCTTTGATTGTACGTTTTTTCTCACAAAACGATTCATTGGCGATTACGAACCAAACACAGGTTGGTGTGGATAGCAGATACCGACCGAGTCATTGGGGAATGAAACTAATTGTTGGTAGTTGTTGCCATTTACCGTGGCTTATTCTTTGAATTGCAGGTGCTTTGTACACCAGGCAGATGAATGTTGATGGGGATCAAACGACACTACAGGTTCAAGACACTCCCTTTGCTGCTCAGGTAGAACCCATCCCTGTACTCACTCCTTTGTTGTGAAGTTTACACTGATCACAATATCGTTATTAGTTCCATTACGGCACAGAGATGTTCAAACAATGCTGTTAAGTTTAACAAACACAAAGCTCCCTCTATGTAACTTCCAAATGCATTTCATTGTCTCTGTACTGTACACTGACAATGACAATTAAAATTGAATCTTCTGAATCTGAATCTGAAATGTTGCCAATCTCACTTCCCTCTGGCAGACGTTACAAGGCCTTCTACGCCCGAACCTCCAGGCTAAGAAATAGCTTTATTCCCAGAGCTATAGCGGCTCTGAACCGGCCCTGCTGAGTGCCCCCCACCCCCCCCTGGACTGTCTCCCTCGGATGGTCACGACACACAGCTTATTTATTTATTTTACTTTTCTTTTTTATCGGTTGGAGCTGCATACTAAATATCGTTACACTGATGTGCAATGACAATAAAATATATTATTATTATTATTATTATTATCATTATTATTCAAAAGAGGAACATCAGAGACAAAGAGAAAAGAAATTGCATTTCATTCAATATTTCATTTATTTTGCCATCTTTAATAAGGATCCAAAGCTCCACTGAGATGCCAGGGATGGCGGGAATGTCACATGCTGAGACAATGGAGCGGCTGGGCTTGCAAACTCTGGAATTTACAAGGATGAGAGGGCATCTTATTGAAACGTATATGATTATTAAGGGCTTGGACACGCTAGAGGCAGGAAACATGTTCCTGATGTTGGGGGAGTCTGGAACCAGGGGCCACACAGTTTAAGAATAAGGGGTAAGCCATTTAGAACGGAGATGAAGAAACACTTTTTCACACAGAGAGTTGTGAGTCTGTGGAATTCTCTGCCTCAGAGGGGAGTGGAGGCCGGTTCGCTGGTTACTTTCAAGAGAGAGCTGTTAAAAATAGCGGAGTCAGGGAATATGGGGAGAAGGTAGGAACGGGGTACTGATTGGGGATGATCAGCCATGATCATAGTGAATGGCGGTGCTGGCTTGAAAGGCCGAATGGCCTCCTCCTGCGCCTATTGTCTATTGTCTATAGACATGGATAGGTGACATCTTGACTTCAGACTGATGGGAAATGCCGTGACCCTGAAAGGTCATCTATCCATGTTCTCCAGAGTTGCTGCCTGACCCGCTGAATTACTCCAGCACTTAGTGTCCTTTTGGGTAAAAGTGCCTTGCTTCGCCACCTTGCCAGGCTTTGTCCTGCCCCAACCACTCTTCCAGATCCCACCTCTCTGCCCCCATCACAATCAGTCTGAAGAATGGTCCCAACCCAAAATATCGTCTATCCATTCCCCCCTACAGATGCTGGCTGACCCGCTGAGTAACTTCAACACTTTGTGCCTTCATTTATACAACTTCAATTGGTTTCTGTATATAGAATGAAGAGCACTTGGGCAGCTTACAGACCAGCAGTATGAATATTGATCTTTCAAATTTCAAGTAATCCTTGCATCCCCTCTCTCTCCGTCCCTCCCCTACCCTAGTCGACGTTCTAGTTTCGCTGTCGTCCTGATCTGTTCTTTTTATACCTTTAATTTGTTTGTTCTTTGTACCTCTTCATACCTCTAGTTTCCCTCTCCCCTGACTCTCAGTCTGAAGAAGGGTCTCGACCCGAAACCTCACCCATTCCTTTTCTCCAGAGATGCTGCCTGTCCCACTGAGTTACTCCAGCATTTAGTGTCTATCTTCAGCTCAAATGTCATGGTGAATACTGTTGCTCTGTCTTTGCTTCCCTAGAATTTAGAAGATTGAGAGGGGATCTTATAGAAACTTACAAAATTCTTAAGGGGTTGGACAGGCTAGATGCAGGAAGATTGTTCCCGATGTTGGGGAAGACCAGGACAAGGGGTCACAGGTTAAGGATAAGGGGGAAATCCTTTAAGACTGAGATGAGAAAAACATTTTCACACAGAGAGTGGTCAATCTCTGGAATTCTCTGCCACAGAAGGTAGTTGAGGCCAGTTCATTGGCTATATTTAAGAGGGAGTTAGATGTGGCCCTTGTGGCTAAGGGGATCAGGGGGTATGAAGAGAAGGCAGGTACAGGATACTGAGTTGGATGATCAGCCATGATCATATTGAATGACGGTGCAGGCTGGGAGGGCCGAATGGCCTACTCCTGCACCTATTTTCTATGTATCTATGTAAAAGCCTACAGATTTGTAGGTGAATTGGCTTGGTATAAATGTAAATTGTCCCTATTGTGTGTGTAGGATAGTGTTAGTGTGCGGGGATCGCCGGTCTGCACGGACTTGCTGGGCCGAAGGGCTTGTATCTGCGCTGCATCTCTAAAACTAAACTAAACTTTCATGTGTGATGATGAGCCAAGAAAACTGATGACTCACGATGATTTCATTGCCGTTTCTCTAGACTGTTTACCAGAATTAACTGCATCCAGAACTTTAACAATCTGACAGCTGATTCAGTGAATGTAAACTGTTTGTGGACATCAGTGAAGATGAGTCAAACTATGAGAGCATAGTTCCATTGAATAAGTATGAATGATGTGTCAAAAATGATTGTGACATTCAATTCACATTCCTTTGAATGAAAATGGTAAATAGGATATAACAGAATTGAATTTGTTTTTACAGCAATAAACGTATAAAATTAAATAACATATAACCATATAACAATTACAGCACGGAAACAGGCCATCTCAGCCCTATTAGTCCATGCCGAACAAATTTTTTTCCCCTTAGTCCCACCTGCCTGCACTCATACCACTCATACTCATTCTCATCCATATGCCTATCCAATGTATTTTTAAATGATACCAATGAACCTGCCTCCACCACTTCCACTGGGAGCTCATTCCACACCACTACCACTCTCTGCGTAAAGAAGTTCCCCCTCATATTACCCCTAAACGTCTGTCCCTTAATTCTGAAGTCATGTCCTCTTGTTTGAGGTTATGGGGTTATGTCAAAGGAGTTTTTTTTTGATTGATTGATTGATTGAAAGATACAGCATGGAAACAGGCCCTTCGGCCCACCCAGTCTATGCTGACCATCGACCATCACCCATTCACATTGGTTCTATGGAACTGGTATATGTGAATGTGATTATTTTTTTTAATTAGAAGTAAGTACAATAATGTAGTACATAAGTATCTAATACATAATGAGATAATACAGTTCATGTACAACTTCTTTTTTCAAATTTAGCAGAATGGAAACAGAAAATGAGAGTAGTCAAGATGGAGGGGAAAAGAATATCCTAAGCCGCAGTATTGGTTCGTGAGATAGTAAAGAAAACCCAAAGAAAAGGTAGAAGGAGATAGAGTAGAAAAAAGAGAAGGAAAAAAGAGAAGGAAAAAAAAAGACATAGAGAGACAGAAAGGAAAAAAAAACTAAAGAGATTGAGAGAGATATACCTAATTAATATCTTTATCCACGGTGTGTATGTGATTCTAATTGAATACATTGCATCTGTCTTGGAAGAGGGGAATCATCTCTTAGGAAATAGAAATATGAAACAGTGGAAGTGATGAATAAAATATAATAGCTACAGTAATGATGGAGTCATAGAGTCATACAGCCTTTGGCCCAACTTGTCCACATGTGTCTCATCTATCTATACTAATCCCACCTGACTGTGTTTTGGTCCAAATCCCTCTAAACCTGTCCTATCCATGTACCTGTCTAACTGTTTCTTAAACGTTGCAATATTCCTTGACTCAATTACCTCCTCCGGCAGCTCGTTCCATACACCCACACCACCCTTTGTGTGAAAAAGTTACCCTTCAGATGCCTATTCAATCTTTTCCCCGTCACCTTAAACCTGTGTCCTCTGGTTCTCGATTCCCCTACTCTGGGCAAGAGGCTCTGTGCGTCTACCAGATTTATTCTTTTCACACAGAGAATGGTGAATCTCTGGAACTCTCTGCCACAGAGGGTAGTCGAGGCCAGTTCATTGGCTATATTTAAGAGGGAGTTAGATGTGGCCCTTGTGGCTAAGGGGATCAGAGGGTATGGAGAGAAGGCAGGTATGTGATACTGAGTTGGATGATCAGCCATGATCATATTGAATGGCGGTGCAGGCTCGAAGGGCCGAATGGCCTACTCCTGCACCTAATTGCTATGTTCTATGTTTCTATGTTTATTCCTCTTGTGGTCCCTGTTGTGTTATACACCTCTAAAAGATCAGTACAATACAATAATGATTAAGAATAAAAATTAATAAGACTGGCGGCGGCAGGCACGTTGGCGCAACGGTAGAGTTGCTGCCTTACAGCGCCAGAGACCGGGCTTCGAACCTGACTACCGGCGATGTCTCTACGGAGTTTGTACGTTCGCCCCGTGACCGCATGGGTTTTCTCCGAGATCTTCCGGTTTCCTCCCACACTCCAAAAGCCTACAGATTTGTAGGTTACTTGGCTTGGTATAAATGTAAATTGTCCCTGTTGTGTGTGTGTGTAGGATAATGTTAATGTGCGGGGGAATCGCTAGTTGGTGCGGACTCGGTGGGCCGAAGGGTCAGTTGCCGCACTGTAACTCCAACCTAAACTGGAAATACTTGAGATGGTCTGGAAACATCTGTGGAAAACTAAAGCATGTTAGTTTATTTGCTTTAGCACAGATGCCTGACCACATTTCCAGCATTCCCTGATTTTATTTTCTGATAACCAACATCTGTAATTCTTTGCTATTCAAGACGGGATCCAAATTCTGCCATAACAAGATGTACAAAAATGCAACATCTAAGGGGTTATCTTTGAAAGCAATTTTGAAATATCCACTGGAAGCAGGATTGAGTTCAAAGGCATATCGTGCAGATTGGAATTGACATTGGAACTTAGTTAACCAAGATCGATAGGAGCTGACTTTAATTTTAGGATTTCAATGATATATCTTTGCAATAAATGTTGTACCCTTTATCCTTAGTACAGTTCGGTTTAGTTTATTGTCACGTGTACCGAGGTACAGTGAAAGGTCTTTGTTGCGTGCTCTGCAGTCAGCAGAGAGACAATACATGATTACATTCGAGACGTTTTACAGCGTACAGTGAAAAATCCACCAGGTGGCGCTACCATGGTGGCTGCCTCGCCAACAGCCTGTCAGTCCCCTCTCTGTTTATGTTATTTTAAGTATGATTCAGCAGTGTTTCTTGTTTGTTTTATGTGTGGGGGGGAGGGGGAATGGGGGAAACCTTTTTACAGTCACTTGCCTCGACGGAGATGCGATTTCTCTCCGTGTCGCATCTCCGTCCTTCCCCGCGGCCTGACAACGTAGAGTGGTGCGGCCTTTCCTGGAGACCGGCCTGGAGCTTCAAGCCGGACTTTAACATCGGGGGCTTCGATCCTTTGCCGAGGGTCGCCAGCGGAGCTCCGACCGCGGGGCCTGTGGAACACCGTGAAGCCGCGGTTTCAGGTACGAAGAAGCCGACTCGGGAGCTCCATGCCGCGGAGTGTTCCGATCCGTACTGGCGCCAGAGTTTTGATCATCCCGACGAGAGGGCTCGAACATCGGACCGTCGGCAGCGGCGACTGCGGAGGGTTCATGGCCCCGACCACGTGAACAAATGAGGAAGATGACTGAACGTTATTGCCTTCCATCACAGTGAGGAATGTGGGTTCCACTGTGGTGGATGTTTATGTAACATTTTATTTCATGTGGCTGTGTGTATTGTTGCTTTTTACACGGTGTGGCTGTATGGTAACTCAAATATCACTGTGCCTTAGTTGGTTAAGTGACAATAAATGCAAACTTGAACTTGAACATGGTAAGGGGATATCCTTTGTCTGGGCACTGTGGACAGCTTGATTATTATTATTATTATTATTATTATTATTATTATTATTATTTTATTTTTTATTATTATTATTAATTTATTCATGTACAGTAAACCCTCACAATAACAGACCTCTCTATATGTAGCGGATTTCAATTATGCCAGACCGAGGCTCCTGTTGCACCATCCCATCAGGTTCCCCAACGAGCTGATACCTCGTGGCAGGATCTTCTGGTTGCAGGAGAGGAGAGAGGAAGCAGCATGGAGGCGACATGAGTGACGTGTGTGTGTGAGGCCAGGGGCTCTGCTGCTCCCCGGCCTCTGAATTCCTACTTGTTTAACCCCCGCCCCCCCTCCCCCACCGCATCTCATCCCTCCCTTTCTTGGGATAAACTTTCACCCCCCCCCACACACACACACAGTTACAGACAATAGACAATAGGTGCAGGAGTAGGCCATTCGCCCCTTCGAGCCAGCACTGCCATTCTATGTGATCATGGCTGATCATCCCCAATCAGTACAACAGTTCCTGCCTTCTCCCCATATCCCCTGACTCCGCTATTGTGGATAATCGGCACCACCCCCCTCCTGTGGTCTGTTGTAGCGAGGGTTTACTGCGCAGTCTTTTCTGTAACTGGGATGGCGTGCAAACAAGAGGTTTACACTGGACTTCGGTTCATGTGACAACATTAAACGCAACTAAACTAAACTGAACTAAAGGAAACAAAACTAAACTAAACTGAACTGAAATGAACTGAAGTAAAGTAAACTGAACTGTAATGGACTACACTAACATCCTTGTGTTCCCCTGACAGGGAGATGGAGATGATCGGAGGAGCCAAGACGTTATAACCCGATCTCTTCACTGGGCAGATGGTTTTGTTTTTGTCTTTTCCCTTACGGACACGGACAGCTGGAAAAGTCTCCGCCCGCTCTATCAACAAATCAGGAAGATTTATCCCAGCATCCGGCTGCCATGTGTGCTGATGGGAAAC